>NW_026606005.1:7500-44661 GCF_947568905.1 Ostrea edulis | reverse complement strand
CTGTTCACACTTAAACTTCTATCTTGGATAATATCAGACAGCTTTAAAACAAGAGGGCCATGGGACACATTACCCACCTGAGTCACCTTGGACCATATTCAAAGATTTTCTCTATATATTTACATGGAAAAAATTGATCCCATATTCTGGCTCCAACTCACCCCAGGGGAACATGATTTTGACAATTTAAATCTGCACCATGTCAAAAAGTTACCATGTAAATTTGAACTTTTTTTTTTAATTGTACAAGATTTTCCCTGTATATTCACATGGAAAAATTTGATCCCTTATTATGGCCAAACTTACAGGGGGGGGGGGGGGGGGGGGGGGGCATGATTTTAATAAACTTTAATCTGCACTATGTCAGGAAACTGCCATATGAATTTCCACCTTTCTGGCTATTGAGAACAAGAGGCCCACAGGCCTTATCGGTCACCTGGGCCCATATTTACTAAAGTTCGTAGACGTAAACGTAGCGTAAATCTAGACGTAGCGTACGTTTACGTGTGGGACGGTATTCACTAACAGTCGTAGACGTAGATTTACGTCAGAAATAAGCGTAACTCTACGTGTGCTATACTAGTACACGTAAGCTGATCGTAACTTTAAGAATAAACAAAGCAAATGGCGACTTGTCATTTTTATCGATAATTTCTTGCGTAAAGACCTTACAAACCCTCTAGATGCATATAAGCTGGTTAGTAATACACAAATTAATTGTATTTATTCAGATTATCGTTTTCTTAGAGATCATCTGTAATTGTGTTACAATTCTCAAAATTTTGAGCCCGATCTAATTTACCTTGTGGCGGATCTCAGTCCGATTTAAAAGTAAACCTCTCACTTCGCTCGATATACGGACAGTCGCTGTCCGTATATCGAGCAAAGTGCGAAATTTGATTTTAATCAGACTGGGTGGATCTAACCTTGCCTTTAGAAATAATTGGGAAGCTTTTTATTTTAGTCATGCAGGTTATTTAAAAAAAAGAATATTTGCCATTTATCTTATTATATAGGGTAGGTCTAGCATCTTTCAGGGAAATACATTTTTTTAATTTTCCAAACATGGTGGAATTAATGTGTATATATATGCAATCAAACATGCAATGTTTTAGATTTGAAAAGAAAAGAGTCACTGTGTGTACAAGAATACATGGTGATCGACAGCTATAGAAAAACTATTTCTACTTATATATATGTGATCTTTACTTTGTGGTCATAAGCAAATATTGGTAGTCCAAATAACTATTTGTTACATTGTAACTTACACAACAGGGAAATGAGCCTCTAAATAAATATTTCTTTAAAAAAAAAAGATATGCATTTCATTCCAAGAAGACAATTTTGTGTAATTTGTTTCAGAGAGCAATTGTGATGCCTACTAGTGTAGTCATGTGTAGACTTTCAATCTTTCAGAGTGCCATTTCCTTTAACTATAATCCTACAGGAGTCAAACCTTCATTGATAATGCATATATATGAATCTTTCTACCATTCATGATTTGTATGAAATTCACCTTTATATGTGATCAGCTAGGTAAAAGTCTTTGCAGTGTATATTACCAAACTCCAAGGATGATGCCTTCAACATACATATTATTTTGTTGAAGCCCACCCCCCCCCCCCCCCCAATTTATAAAAATCTCACTAATAAAAGTTCATCCTGAAGGCTTCTCACATTAAACCGACATATGTACTAATGCTCCTCTTTACAAATTTTAACCCACCAGACAACTTTGTTGACAAATATTTAAGATTTATTTATTATGTCATCTTTTTAAAATCAAGATGTTAAAATCATTCTAGAAATGGAAGTAATACATGTACATGTCAATATCAATAACAACATGAAAATTCATCTAAAAATTTATCTATTAACAAATATAATTATATGTACATAACTGTATGCATAACAATGCATGTACATGTACTTAATTTCTTAAACATGTATTGTAACAAATTCTATTTTGCTGAATATCAAACTTTTTTTCATTTTACTGTCAATTTTTAAATGTCCATGATATCAATGAATAAATAAATATATAAGATGACATCAATGTAGCAGATGGACCATCAGCATGGATTGATCAGTGGGTAGAGTACCAGACTACGGGTCATGGGTTAGATTCTCAATCCTGCCATATATTTTTGAATCATTCCTCTGCTCATCCTTTTACACAATCATGGCAATGGAAGATGAACATTTCTTGGTTTCGCAAAAGATTTTTCAGGCCATTACTGCAATGTACCCATAGACCTACAAAAATAATAGTATTACATTGATTTAAATAAACAACTGTCA
Organism: Ostrea edulis; assembly: GCF_947568905.1. Lineage (NCBI taxonomy): Eukaryota > Metazoa > Mollusca > Bivalvia > Ostreida > Ostreidae > Ostrea > Ostrea edulis. The sequence continues at coordinate 42,360 of NW_026606005.1, read as the reverse complement.
TTACACTGCAATCAAATTTCATAAGGCTTGAAAAATACATGCAACATAATTGTTAGTTAAACAAACTGTAAAATTGTGATAATACTGATTTTATTTGTATATCTATATATACCGTACACCATATCTGGGAAGATATCATTAAGTATCACCTACAATTTCTAATTTTAATGATTTATAACCCAAGAGCCCATATTAAGAAAAAGATTTCAAATGACCCCAAGGTCAACTTTAGTATTTTTTCATTAACCATTCCCCTTGTAATGAAATTGGCTTCTTTCCAAACTAGAAAAAAAATACTTTTTAACCAAGAATGATAAGTTTCAGTTAAGGTCATTCACGTTTATAAATAAAAAATAATTTTTTGTGACATTTCAGGTACAATTCACTTGCATTCTATTTTCTTTCTACAAAATTCTCAGGTTTAATTAGTCTAGAGTTAACATATTTTGATAGTTCCTGGTTGTGGCAAGTAAAAATGTAAAATCAGCTGATATGTACTGCAGTAAGGTATATGAATGGGATTTTACTGTAGCAAAGGTGAGAAAAATCTTTAGCACAATTGAGTATTGAACCTGGTACCTTTGCACTGAGCTACTCAGGCTGACATATAATACATGGTAGTACAACATTATAAATTTAAAGGGGCATATTTGCTGTGAAAGTGATTTTTATCTCTCAAAATCGCCCAATGGCAAAGGAATATGTATTACTGACTAATAAAAATATTTCTTTAGTAAAATAAAAAAAAATAACAAACAAAAAAACTCAACAGAAACCTAACAAGAGGCCCACAGGCCTCATCGGTCACCTGAATACTAGTGGAAAAGTATCATTACTTCCATGGACAATGAAATCTAGAAAAAATTTCCTGTTCTAAATATTTAAGCTAATTATATTCTAATGTTCAGCAACAGTATAAAACACAAGATGTGTTCTTAAAACTTCACATCCCTCAAAGTGCATACACTGATGAAAGGCTTTAAATAGGTGTATTCACATGAAAACATCAAAAGATATGACTAATTTGGACTCATCTTAAAGTCATAACCCTGGGTTGTGAAATTCACCATTTTTTGTACATCCTTTTCTGCATTTATATTTTATACAGTATCAGCAAACTTACACATAAATACTATATACTAGGTTTAGCACCACCCTGGGGTCAAAACCCTTACTCTGGGGGAAATCAAATTTACAATTTTGGTAAAAGACTACCTGATCTATCCATTTAGTTTCAATTTAGTATCAATAGCATTAAAGAAGATGTAATTTAAGTGTTTTATACACATAAACACTATATAACAAGATTTGCCCCGCCCTGGGGTCAGAACCCCTACCCCGGGGATCATGAAATTTACAATTTTGGTAGAGGCCTGCCTGCTCTACATCACTATGCATTTAGTTTTTCTTATATATGTGTGTTTCTTGATAAGATTTTTGAAAATTGGTACCACTTGTCCCAATGATGCTTCATACCAAATTTGAAAAGAATTGGACTGGTAGTTATTAAGAAGTTAAAAATGTTCAATTGTTTAACGCACGATGAATGAAAACTAATTGCAATAGGTTACTGAGTAAACTCAGGTGACCTAATAAAAGTACATTTGATAACCGCTTTTAGTGTAAAGAAATATATAAAGAAGAATTATTGGCTTGCAAGATAATAATTATTTAATCACCAAAATTACATATATTCATCTGCTTGCTTTGAGATTAAAAGGTGTTTCAAATAACTGAATACATGTGTTATTACTGATCAGAAATATATAATATAGAGCAATTTTTATTGAGTGTTGATTTCAAATTTTGGTGACAAAATTACAGTTATTATTTTGGAAATCATGCAAGAATTTTTAATATCGAGGAGATAAAAAATAATTTCAAAGAAACATAGTGTATGTCCTTAGATTGGTTAAATTTCTATTTGCCAAAAAGGTGAAGATATGCTTAGACAGACAGGTACAAATCATGCAAAATGGACAAACTTTGATCATAAAAACTCATAAATTTATGTTCTTAAATCTTTGCCTAAGGATTTAATCATCAATGCATTACAAAAATCATTACATCATGTACCATAATTTGTTTGGGATTTTTTAAAACTTTGTAAGTACAGAAATGATTAAATGTGTACAAACAGTGGATATACTACATCATATATATGTACTGTACATCTTGCATCCCAATCCTAACCCTGAGGCGTCATGGAAAATCTTTCAGGAGAGGACATGAAGAGAAATGCATCTTAATCAAGGAATGCTGCTGTCTGTTGGCAATTTATTTCTTGACCACCTTTATGACCCTTTGAAAAATAACAGAGGTCAGCTAACTTGGATATCTAGTGCATGTTACATGTATATCACACCTAATATCTCCAATTAATATATAGTCAATGTTATTCTACATTAAATAAATTAACACTGACTTCACACAGTTGTACAACTGTATTTGAATGCGATTTTGTTTCACAATATTTTCTGAAAGTTTTGCACATGGATGTGCACAAGCTGTTAGCAATAATTGAAATGATGCCAAAAGAGACTGTAACTGTTCTCATCTGGTACCGAGTCCATTCACCCTATCTACCTGTTCGCCCAGAGTATATATTGTTAAAGCAATAATAATTTTCATATTTTATAACCATGCAATAGAGGGGCACGTACAAATCACACATTTTAGAATTAGTGCCTGTATATATAATGTATATTTTAGATTCATTTTTCACCAATATTCTTGTTTTTCTTTTTAAGAAATGATGTGAAAGCATGTGCGTACTTGTGTACAGGTAGCTATGATACTGCTTTGATGTTGTCCCACTCATGAAATTAAAAAAATGGGATAAATAATTTTGAATTTCAATTGTGGTATTGTCAAAAGTTAGAAGTTACCATGTACACAAATGAGCTTGTGTCTTAATGTGTTAATAGTGGGCACATATAAAATTGTAAATAACTAACACATATGTATATGTGCTCACTATTTAGAAATTAGAAATTAAGATCCAGGAATTATAGCAGCTACATAGGTTGAGAACAAAATGAATAAGGGACTGTGATTTTGCGATGTATGTCATGTACTGAATCCCCTTGAAGTCAATTTAACATTATTTAGGGGCCTAGTGACGAGTAGTCAGTGGTAAAACATTTAAGGTTAATTATTACTACACAAACAACTTAACTTACTTGTCAGTCCATGCCGACTTCTTTTTGAACACCTACAGCATCGTAGATCCATGCACAAGTCAAATGCGTTAAATTTGATGAACCTTCCATTTGGATTTGTAAACAACACTGAATAACGGTACAGTTGATCGACATGCCGTTGGCAGGCATATGTATACGTTGAAATTCGTTGCTTTCTCACAAAGTTCTGTGTTCTTTTTCGTCATAATGCGGCGGTAGCGCAGGGAATTCAAAGTAAATGAGCTAATTCACACTTTTTACGCTTCGAAGTGAAAATAGCCACTGCGCATGCGTAAGTGCAATCGTACATCGTAAGTTACGTTTGCGGCTACGAACGGTTTTGTGAATACCATTTTATGAGTACGTAACTCTAATCTTAAGTCAGACGTAAATCCTACGTTTACGTCTACGAACTTTAGTAAATATGGGTCCAGGGGCGTAGCAGCGATGGTTCTATAACTTGTCAACGCCTGTCGAGACACGGGATATACCGTACAGGGGCCGTGGTTCTCACGTTTTACCTCATAATTCTCATTATGTCATCTCTTCCATCGTTTGTATTCCGTGGGGGAGGTCCTCAATACTTCTTGCTTGTCGTGGGCGACTAAATGGGGTGGTCCTTCGGATGAGACCGCAAAAACCGAGGCCGCGTGCCACAGCAAGTGTGGCACTGTAAAGATCCTTACTTGCTCAATTACCATAAGCAATGAATATGGGCTCAAATTTGAAGCCTGGTGACTTCATATGAGTGAAAAATTCTCGAGAGGGAAGTTAACAATATACAATCAATCAACCGTCTGTATCAATACACCGGTTAAATATACTGTATACATGTACACACATGGAGTTCGCGGTGTATTGAGGATATCAGTTTGAAACAATCACAAAATTATTTCTTTGCAATTAAAAAATCAATAAATAAATGTAAAATGTTAGTGACTTCTTAGCAATTTATTGTGGTTCAGTTTCAGAAAATAAAGCATTTACTCAATGTGGCAAACATCGACCTAGACCCCGTCTAACTTCTGAAGCGTGGGCTTTTTTTCGCGGTACAGAGATTAGGGGGAAATAACTGTCTTTTAGCTTTGGGAGTAAATGGTATGATGGGTTGTATTTATCAGTCACGTTGTGTCGATTTTGTTTTTGGGGGATGCTCGTTTATCCAGAGCTGTCATGCATTTCTAGCCCGTCATCTTGCAAAGAAACTCATTTGTTGTAACGATTTAAGATATGTCATTTATTATTCACCCCAAACGAAGTTCAGGGGTATATAGGAATCACTCTGTCCGTCTGTGCAGATTCGTATCCGGGCCATAACTTCTTTGTTCTTTGACTTAGGCACACCATATTTAGCACACAGGTGGATCACCACGAGACGATATGTCGAGTACCTTCAAGACCTCTATATGACCTTGACCTCAAGGTCAAAATAAAAGTTTTTTTTTTTTTTTTTTTTTTTTTTACAATGGATTCGTGTCCGGACCATAACTTCTTTCTTCTTTGACATAGGCATACCATATTTGACACACAGGTGGATCACCATGAGACGATGTGTCGAATACCTTCATGACTTTGACTTAAAGGTCAGAATTAAAGGTTTATATAATGGATTCGTGTCAGGGTCATGACTTCTTTGTTCTTTGACATACCATATTTGACACATGAGTGTATCACCATGAGATGATGTGTCGGTACCTTCATGACCTCTATATGACCTTGACCTTAAGGTTAAAATTGATTATAGGGTTTTGACATAGTCATACCATGGGACTATGTGTCATGTACATTCATGACGTCTTTATGACCTTGACCTTTGATCTCAAGGTCAAAATTATAAGTTTATATCATGGATTTGTGTTCGGACTATATCTTCCATTTTCTTCTACTAAGGCATACCATATTTTTACACTCAGGAAAGGGGTAATTTATAACTATTAACAACACCCTTTGGGAGATTGGGGTAAGCAGGGGATATTCTTAGTGAACATTGCTCACCGTACTTCTTGATTCATATATTTGTCGATTATATTTAATTCTTAGCATCTTCTTGTAAAGTCCCTGTATTTTTCTGGAGTCGGCGCGCATTTGCGATTTTGAGTGGTATGAGGTAGGTTTCCAAAGAAGAAAGTTTTCCCTGGCCGGTCGTGTTGTTAACGAAACAATACTCAGGCGTATTCACTGCACCTCAATCAAATCATTTCTCAAAATAAAAACAGCAAATACATTTTGCTGACAGCCCGCCAAGGTACATGTAACTGAACGCCAGAATTTATTAAATGTATTGAAATAATAATTCATTATTACAAACTGATGTAATATGTGTTATACAAACAACTTTTGAATATTTTCTAAAACTTTAAAAAAAACTCTACCAATATTCATGCAAATGTATACAGTTCATATAGATCTGTACCAGTATTATATGCATATTAATATCGATTTGCGAAAACATGAAAAGATAACAAAATACCTATAAAATAAATATCTTACATTTTGTAAATATACCAATACTTTATGATAATAGATTGTTTTTAATGTTAAACAATCAACAATTCGATATTCAATGAACATAGCCGTTATAAATTATCAAACCCAGGGTAAAACAAGCAATACAAGCTGTAACTGATGGTAAATAAATTGAAAAAAAAAAAGAACAAATATTTAACATATTTTTGATTAAATACATACAACCTAATAAAAATGAATCTGAAGCAATAAACCCGTCAAATCAGCAGAAAATGTCGATTTATGAATCATTGTCATCCTGTCAGTAATTCCTGCTCGTAATCTCCGATGTTCATTGACCTCGGAGGTCACCAGTTCGGAAAAAAGCGAAAGAGAGGCACTGAGCACGTGTCAGATTTCTAAACAATTTTATAGAAAATTCACTATCAAAATTCCATTTGAGTTGCACATTTGCGTAATTATTGCTTTCTTACAGTAGTACTTCTTGTCATTCATGAAACGATGTAATATTTTAAACAAACGAAACGTGTAGTCACTCGCATCAATTTCCATCTTTGTATATGACGTCGGTTTCAGCAACCCGATTATGTTCGGCAATCATCGTTCCCGTACCCGTGTACGAAACGCTCATTGTAGGTATGCTCTAAAACAATATTCCCTGCATGGTTTATTTTGTTGAATTTTTCTTCAGATTTTGGGGATTATATCAGTTATACCGATAGGAGTTAATTGATTCATAATTGGATAATAGAAAAAATGCCGTCAGTTACAGCTTGTATTGCTTTAAAACCTCTTGGGGGAAACTAGTCGAGATAATTTAAATATGCAAAATATCAATTCTATTTTGAAGTTTCAACATGTGTTCGTCTTGGTTGATGGCTAGCGTTCGATATTACCCATCAAACCATTCATGCATAATGAACTGATTGGCTCGTTCATTCAAACTTGACCAACATACAGTAAATATTGACACGGATCCGTTAATACACTATTTTCCCGCTTTTCTATTGAACAGCGGAAAGAAAGAAATATTTTTTATTAGTCACAAATATTGTCATTAGTTTTCACACCGTATATCATATTCTGTCTTTGTTACAGTTTTCATTGTTGCATACATGTATTTCATGTCAATATTATACACAATATTATACACTCCAGGCTTTCCGATATGCTTTCGGGGGAAAAAAGCTAATTTAATAATTTGCTTGTCAATTTGTAAGAATACAGATGACATACAAGTAAAGCACTATCGACTCACAAGATGGACTCTGTTATGGTTGTTCCGTTTAGTACCACGCACGTATTCTGATCCTATTTAGATAAAACTAAGCTGTAATTAAATGTTTGCTGTCACCTTTAGATTAAAGGTGATTCTGATGTACTGACGAGGGATGTCCATTAGTCATTGTTGTTGGTATTTATCAATATACAGCAATTCTAATTAATTCTAATCTCCGAATATGTCAATCCCTTTAATAATACAATATAAAGCTTTCTCACAATTCTAGCTTTACTAGATGTTGTCATTAGAACAGGGATACCCTGATGTATAATGGAACTTTATTTCAAGCTTTGAACATCACACATGAAGCTACTGTAGTTGTATGTTTACTTGAATCGTCATTGTCGACTTCATTATTGTAACATGCACATAGTTGCGTGGAGTTCACTTATTGTATTTTTTCCTCAAATCAACAACATCAAAACGTTTATGACTTTTCAACACTTTACACGACCATTCCTCACGATAATTTAAAGACTAGACTTTTTGACATCATAGACAGCTGCTTCTTCAACAAAAATGGAAAATGCAAATATTCCTATCTAGTGATCAGTCATCCAAAAGAAAATACTTTGTTCAACGCCACTCTGATTCCACGCACAAGTACTCTGTAGTTGGATTAAAGAATATGCTGGAGTTCAGCATTCACAATATCTCTTTGGTGATCAGGTCTTCCAACAGCCTGTTGGAATTCCCATGGGAACGAATTGTGCTCCTTTGTTTGCTGACCTGTTTTTATATTCCTATGGAGCTGAATTTATTTAACAACTTCTACGTGAGAAGAAAAAAACATATCTCGATTGGATATACCTCGGTGAACTCGAAATAAAAGACACCAGAGTCGTCCACCTCTGCTTCATACCTAGATATTGTACTGAAAGTAAATGTTAACGGCAAACTAGCAACTGAACTTTAAGTCAAACGGTATGATTGCAGCTTCTCCATCGTCAACTCCCCATATTTATGTAGCAATATTCCATTATCACCTGCATATCCTGTTTATACCTCTCAACTGATTCGATACGCAAGAGCTTGTTCTGCTTATGGTCCGGTTTTAAATTGAAGCAGGCTACTAACAAACAAGTTGATGATGCAGTGATTCCAACAGTCTTGTTTAAAGTCAGCATTTCACAAATTATATGGTTGTTATAACGATCTAGTTTACCAATACAACCCATCATTGGGTCAAAGTGCTGTCTGACGTGTTTCATACCGATTGTTAGGCCGTTCCTGGCACACTGATTTTGACTACGGATAACGCCGTTTACCTGATCAAGATACAGGGCTCACGGCGGGTGTGACCGGTCGACAGGGGACGCTTACTCCTCCTAGGCACCTGATCCCACCTCTGGTATATTCAGAGGTCCTTGTTTACCAATTCTCTATTTTGATTTGCTTATTGGAGTTGTGAGATCAATCGCTCTTCGTTATCTTCACCTTTATTTTGGCTGAAGACGTTTAAACCGGTCGCGATAGCTCGGTGGTAGAGCGTTAGGTCGTGAGTTCGAGCCTAGCGCTTATTATGCAAAGGTTTGGTTTAATACTGTTTAACGTCCCTCTTGAGAATTTTTCACTCATATGAAGACGCCACCATTGCCCGTGAAGGGCTGCACAATTAGGCCTATGCTCGGCGCTTATGGCCATGGAGTAGTGAGGGATCTTTATCGTGCCACACTTACTGTGACATGGGCCTTGGCTTTTTCGTGGTCTCACCCTAAGGACCGTCTCCATTTAATCGCCTCTTACGACAAGCAAAGGATATTGAGGACCTACATGTATTCTAACCCGAATCCTCACCGGACGCCATGTAAAGCAAAGTCAACCCTAAGACGTAAACATAAGGGAGTATAATGTTCGGTATTTAAAAGTGAGAATCACGGGTCTTTCGGACATTGCCTTGAAATCGGAAGTTCTGTGTCACGGCAAGCGGTGACACGATAAAGAATCCACACTGCTACGACCGTAAGTGCTAAGCATAGGTCTAAAATTGTAGTACTTCCCCTACAACTGGTGACATTCCTATATGAGGACAAGACATTTAATGGCCTAATTAGTTCAAATCAACATATGAATGATAATGGTTGTTGTTGATAGATAAAAGTTGAAGTTGTATCTAAATGTGGAGTCTCATGTACTTCTAATATTCTATTAAAGGGGCACAATCCATTCCCATGAGAACTCCAGTAGACTGTTGGAAGAACTGATTTACCAAAGACTACGAAGTTATATATTGTAAATGAGGAGTTATAATATCTTTTTAATGTAAGGTTTGCAACAACAGGGAGATAACTTTTGATGTGCCTCAGTGCATTTCACACTTTGTGGCGTCACGATGAAAACATATCTATGTAGTTATATATATAGGGGGGGGGGGGGTTATAATATTTTCTCGTTATCTACTACCGCCATTAAGTGTTAAGCGGTAAATCTGGTTGAAATTTTTTTCTCAGTTATTAATTTTATTTTTTTAGGTATTAAGTAAGTATACAATTTTTATATATAATATGCGTCCCGGTAATTAGGATTTTATGTTGTGACCTTGAGATCGCCCCTATAGAGAAAGTCAGTTGTTTGTAAACAACAGCTTGGCGCAAGTAAATAATTAGCTGCAATAATGTAGCCCTATCCGATTTTTTTTAATTCTGACGTTTTCGGGAAGGGCTACACTTCCATAGGATCTCCGTAATGGTGCAAAATAATTTTATGAATAACTTATAATAAGCTCCGTGTATTAGTCCCAAAAAAGGAGTACCAACTTTGTGTTTGGGCATGTCTAATAAAGGTGTTTTTCATTACACATCATGTACAGCATGCAAAATTCTTCGTCTGCTCCGCCATACTTGTTATCGCGAGATCTCGTACATATATGTAAGTGGATGTACTGAAAAACCTAATCATTGACAATCCGCGCGAAAATGTAGTTACTCGAGCCACTCCGACAGAGAAAGAGAAATCTTATGGTTGCAGAAATAATTTATACTCTGCTGTTCGTTTTTTTAACTTGATATTAAATCTAAACCTTTTTAATACCGACAAAATAGCTTTCGCCTCCGTACTTGTCCATTGATGTAAATACTACCTTATATGGCATATGCAAATAACTGACAATCGGAAGTTGAAACTTCAGTAAATCAAACATGACGCACAAATATGAATCGAGAAATTGGAATATATCGAAATTTTTGAAAACGGTAGAATAGAGCCTCACAAATCGCAAGTTGTAAATTGATATATTGACTAAGAAACATAGACTGAAAGGTGGAGATAACGAACAGTGATCAATCTCATAACTCCTATAAGCAATACAAAATACATAGTTGGGCAAACACGGACCCCTGGACACACCAGAGGTGGGATCAGGTGCATAGGAGGAGTAAGCATCCCCTGTAGACCGGTCACACCCACCGTGAGCCCAATATCCTGATCAAGTAAACGGAGTTATCCGCAGTCAAAATCAGAGTACCAATTCTACTTGCGCTGAACTTATTTTATGAACTTTGAAATGTAGAAATATCGGGTCACGCGACTGATATGATAACGTAAAAATGAAAGAGGGGTTTTCTCAGGTATATTTTAAAATATTCTTAATTTAGTCTAAGGAACATCTGATCTGCATAACGGCATGAATTTTGTCCATCGTCATTGTGTCTCCTCTTCATGTTGTTTGAGAGTGAACTCTCCTTCCCCTTCTTCTCATAAAAAAATTGTCCGGACTATAACATTTTTGCCTTTTGACATAGGCCTTTAGAAGGTGGGTATACCATGATAAGACAGTGTATCGCGAGCCATTTTTGATTACCTTGATCTCTTAAATAATAGAATCTTTGGTAGGCTATGTACGTATACCATAATAAGACAATGTGTCGTGTGCCATTTTAGGTCAAATGATATATAATTTTGGGCTTTGTTTTTGTCCGGACCATAACTTTTTTTGCCTTTTGACGTTGGTATTTGGTAAGTTTAATTTACTAACATATGATCACAACACGGAAAAAAGAAACTGTGCATTATTTAAAATATGAAAGAAAAACAAGATGTGTTTGTGAAACACAAATGCCCCCGATAATGCCCAATTCCGAAGATGGCCAAGGTCACAAGGGCAAATATCTTGGTACCAGTAGAAAGATCTTGTTAAAAGAAATGCTCATGTACAATATGAAAGCTCTAATATTTACCATTTAGAAGTTATGACCAATGTAAAAATAAATTTAAAGTAGGTCAAATGTCAAGGTCAAAAGGTTCAATACCAACGGAAAGATCTTGTAACAAGGAATACTCGTTAAATATCAAAGCTCTATCTCTTACTGTTCAAAAGTTATTAGCAAGGTTAAAGTTTTCAAAAAGTAGGTCAAATTCCAAGGTCAAGGTCACAGGGTCAAAAATGTTGGTACCCACGGAGAGGTCTGGTCACAAGGAATACTCATGTGATATATCAAAGCTCTATCTCTTATTGTTCAAAAGTTATTAGCAAGGTTAAAGTTATCAAAAAGTAGGTCAAACCCCAAGGTCAAGGGGTCAAAATCGTTGGTACCCAGTGAGAGGTCTGGTCACAAGAAATACTCATGTGAAATATCAAAGCTCTATCACTAACTGTTCAAAAGTTATTAGCAAGGTTAAAGTTTTCAAAAAGTAGGTCAAACTCTAAGGTCAAGGTCACGGGGTCAAAAATGTTGGTACCCACGTAAAGGTCTGGTCACAAGGAATACTCATGTGAAATATCGAAGCTGTATCACTTACTGTTCAAAAGTTATTAGCAACGTTATTAGCCGCCCCCCCCCCCCCCCCCCCCCCCCCCCATATTCGATCTCGGGGGCATAAAAAATAACAATGAACAAATTTTATTTTTTTGTAATACTGTTAACAAATGTGTTCGTTACAACATTCCATAATCCATTAATGTTAACGTCGAATAACGTCAATTTCAGCACACTCGAAAGACGCAGGTATTCGAACTTGAATTAACAAGTTAATAACTCGTGTGACCACCATTTGCATTCACACATGCTTGACAACGGCGCCTCATTGATGCCACTAAAGTGTTTAGAAATGCTTGAGAAATGTTGTGCCAGATGTTGGTTAAAGCCTGGCCTAAATCAGGCAATGTCACTGGCTGATTTGGTAAACGGCGTAGACGTCATTCCATTTCATCCAAAACGTGCTCGATCGGCGATAAATCAGGGAAAACAGCTGGCCAAAGCAAGACATCGACATTCTGTTGAACACAAAAGTCCCTGACTACACGTGCAACATGTGGCCTTGCGTTGTCTTGCTGCAGAGTGATGTGATTTTGCTGTCTCTGTATAAAGGGTATCATGGCGCTGAATAATTTCGTCTCGATACCGTTCGCCGGTGAGATTTCCATTGACAATTTGTAGAGGGGTCCTTCTGTAACTCACGATGCGTTGATAGAATTACAACAACAGCGTAAATCCTTATTAAAAGTTCGTGTTTATATTTCATTCAAATAGTATAAATTGAATTGCCCTGTAACAAACAGAAAGCCGCATATGAAAATGTACATCACGTCAAATACATATATACATTTCATACATGTTATATATACATATAAATTGTATCATTTGAAACTTAGCATAAAGTTATATCAAATGATATTCAAGCACTTTAATCACAATTTTATAAAAGTGATCCACCGAACTTATTTATATTTAATAAGTGAGAAAAATAAGATTAAAAACAAAATATTGATATTATTGCTTTAGTTGACTTTTATATTGCTTAAACAGTCTAAATAGTATAACTTACCAAAGTTATGGACTTTAGGCTTGATATTTATCAAATGTAAAGCTGTAAACTATATTTCAAAGCTTCTTTGGTGCAACTGCAATAAAAGTTAAACATGCACTTTGTTAGATATTAGCAATATAATTAAAAGCGCCAACTGCGATGCTATTGCTTCCATAAAAACAAAGAAAAACCAGACATACCACGATGGCGAAATAACTCCAACTATAACTAAAACTCAAACGTCTATACACTTCAAACCCACTGGACAATATGAAAAAATCCAACCCTGGTCAAAAGTCACATGACTATAAGAGGCGCCAAACGCTCACCAAACTTTTGGCGGGAAAAAACTAATTACATCAAATTGGAAATTAAATAAAACCAAAGCTGCTTGCCATTGTTTTGGCATACGTTTCTAGTAGAACTTTATTATACAATCTTATCAATTGCGAATTCAATTCTTTTTAATCATAAAAATTAAAAGTTATTTACAAAATTTTCACACGGCTACACTTCCACGTGCTTTTTTCCACCCCACACCATAACGCTACCTCCACCGAATTGTCGACGTTGCACAACACAAGCGTCCTGGTTCCACTCCCCAACGCGACGATACACTCTGCAACGGCCGTCACTGCTATCCAAATGAAATCTGGATTCATCAGTGAACAGAATATTGGCCTAGTCCTGTATTCTGAATCGCAGATGTCGTCTGCACCACGCTAGTTTAGTGATACGATGACGTTGAAGCAGTATTGGGCGCACCGCTGGACGTCTTGGTCTGATGTTGTGCTCGCGTAGACGATTACGCACAGTTCTTGGACTGATTGGTCAAAGTCCAGGAATGCTACGAGCAGTCAAACTTGCTGTCTGGAAACGATTTCTCAGGTGCACAATTTTAATTTGGTTGTCCTGTCGACGCGACGTCGATCCCGAGTGTCACCAGATTGTTGGAAACGTCTCTATAATGACTGGATGGTGTTCCGATGAACTCCAAAGTGTCTTGCTACATGTACGATATTTTGTGACATTCCAGCTTGAAGTATCCCAACAGCACTATTACGTTGGTTTTCGCTGAGTCGTGGCATGACAGAAGGATACATTTTGTCAAAACTAAAGTGCCTTCCTTAACAAATAGTGTCCAAACAAACATTTTACGCTTCTTACTCCAAACAGTATTGGTCAGTAAAACTCGTGCGTTCGAACACATCAATAAACAATGTATGTTCACTAACTATGAAAAAGTCCGTGCATCTGAGTCGGGTACTATCCGATATTGTTCAAAAACATCACCTTTATCGATTGTTTAGATTTTATAAATATAAACAATGAATATAGAAAAGTTATACTAAATATAGTGCACAATTTCTTTTTATGCCCCCGAGATCGAAGATCGGGGGGCATATTGTTTTTGTCCGTCTGTCATTCTGTAATTCTGTCTGAAACTTTAACCTTGCTAATAACTTTTGAACAGTAAGTGATAGAGCTTTGATATTTCACATGAGTATTCCTTGTAACAAGACCTTTCCGAGAGTACCAACATGTTTTACCCTTGACCTTGGAGTTTGACCTACTTTTGAAAACTTTAACCTTGCTAATAACTTTTGAACAGTAAGTGATAGAGCTTTGATATTTCACATGAATATTCCTTGTTACAAGACCTTTCCGTTTGTATTAAACCTTTTGACACTTACTTTTAATTTTTTTTTTTACATATTGGTCATAACTTCTAAATGGTAAATATTATAGCTTCCATATTATACATGAGCATTTCTTTTGACAAGATCTTTCTACTGGTACCAAGAATTTGCCCTTGTGACCTTGGCCATCTTTGGAATTGGCCATTACCGGGGGCATTTGTGTTTTACAAACACATCTTGTTTCCGCTAGTATACATATACGAATGTTATGTGCTGTCACTGACTCTTAATTTTCCACTTTAAGGGTGATCCCTTAAAAATGTTTTTAAAACCTATGGAAGGAGAGAATTCAGTTCTTCGTTTGTTGGGTTTTTTGGGGGTGTTTTTTTTTAATTATTATTATTAATACAAACTACATTAAATCCCCCCTAGATCCACCACTGACCGGGCTTTGTGTATATTGCTGCGAAAGTGACATTCATCTGTCCAACTATGTAAACAAGCGTCAAGCTATGGAATAACAACAAATTTATATCAAAGATGTGGTATTTAAGACAGTTTTGGGCAAATGAGGATACTCGGAATTTATGACGAAACGGGACCGTGAAAAACCGATACAAATACTGCATTAATGTTTGATTTATTTCAGTATTTCATATCTAAGATAGAAATCCATTGGTATTTATTCATTATATTGGTTTTTGGGTCTAAGGGCATATTATTTGAGATCATCAGTTCTAATTTCACTTTCATCGATCCTCAACTTGATCCATATACATGTACCTTGATAGTAAAATTGTTTAAATGAAAGGTGAAGATAACGAACAGTGATCAATCTCATAACTCCTATAAGCAATAAAAAAAAAAATAGAGAGTGAAGCAAACACGGACCATATAAATCAGATAAAAATATGGTACTACAATACTTGACAAAAATATAAACAATTTATCATTTTTGAGTTGGAATCATATTTTGTCTCTAAAAATGTTTAAAGCACCCTGCAAATGTGGTACAATTATAAAACGAAATAACAAATCGCAATCTTTTTTAATCTGTTGCCATGGAAACAAAATCCGGTAGGTATTCAGTTTATTTGCTTTTATAAATATTTATGATCCAAATATTACGTTAAAAGTGAATTTTTTCTGACGTAGACCTTGTAAAGCTGCTTAATGTGCATTTTTGTTGTCATGGCAACCATTCAAAATTTTACTCAAGATATAAAAAGTGCCATTTTTGTGTTTTGAAGTAAGATTTCTCTACCAATTAGTATAATCTGATATATGATACTCTGTATTAAAATTCTACTAGGTTTTTACCCCATAAGTTTGATGTCCGTCGGGTGGGACGTTAAAAGGATAGTACTATGCCTCCAAAGAGGAAATCATAACATGCAGTTGTCGGAGACACGACGAATTCTGCATTCATTTTAATGGTAGCAACACAGTCCATAGGAATGATGGGGGGAAAATAAAAAGAAACATCGTAACATCACTGATAGACGAGGAGTCCCTGTCCGAGAGAGCGCTGTATATTTGCGATGGATGCGCAGATTATGCAGAGAGACATTTTATGGCCTCGAAAACACAAAAAACAAACGGTATACAGAATACACATCAATGATAAATTTATCACATGCATTAATACTTGTCAAATATATTTTCAAGTTCCATTTTTGTGAATTAATTTCATATAAATCAACAGGTATCTCTTGTGAAGAGGTTTTGGAAGCTATAGAAAACGATACGTTTACCGAGGACGAACTGACGCGCATCTCTAGATGTATTGGCTCTAAGATTTCTTCCCTTCTAAGTAGAGATGCACTACAACAGTGAAACCTTTCTAGATGATTTCACACTCTCTGTTATATTATGATTTCACACTCTCTGGTATATTATGATTTCACACTCTCTGTTATATTATGATTTCACACTCTCTGGTATATTATGATTTCACACTCTCTGTATATTATGATTTCACACTCTCTGTATATTATGATTTCACACTCTCTGGTATATTATGATTTCACACTCTCTGTATATTATGATTTCACACTCTCTGTTATATTATGATTTCACACTCTCTGGTATATTATGATTTCACACTCTCTGTTATATTATGATTTCACACTCTCTGGTATATTATGATTTCACACTCTCTGTATATTATGATTTCACACTCTCTGTATATTATGATTTCACACTCTCTGGTATATTATGATTTCACACTCTCTGTATATTATGATTTCACACTCTCTGTTATATTATGATTTCACACTCTCTGTATATTATGATTTCACACTCTCTGTATATTATGATTTCACACTCTCTGTATATTATGATTTCACACTCTCTGGTATATTATGATTTCACACTCTCTGGTATATTATGATTTCACACTCTCTGTATATTATGATTTCACACTCTCTGTATATTATGATTTCACACTCTCTGGTATATTATGATTTCACACTCTCTGGTATATTATGATTTCACACTCTCTGGTATATTATGATTTCACACTCTCTGGTATATTATGATTTCACACTCTCTGGTATATTATGATTTCACACTCTCTGTATATTATGATTTCACACTCTCTGTTATATTATGATTTCACACTCTCTGTATATTATGATTTCACACTCTCTGTATATTATGATTTCACACTCTCTGTATATTATGATTTCACACTCTCTGGTATATTATGATTTCACACTCTCTGGTATATTATGATTTCACACTCTCTGTATATTATGATTTCACACTCTCTGGTATATTATGATTTCACACTCTCTGGTATATTATGATTTCACACTCTCTGGTATATTATGATTTCACACTCTCTGGTATATTATGATTTCACACTCTCTGGTATATTATGATTTCACACTCTCTGGTATATTATGATTTCACACTCTCTGGTATATTATGATTTCACACTCTCTGGTATATTATGATTTCACACTCTCTGTATATTATGATTTCACACTCTCTGGTATATTATGATTTCACACTCTCTGTATATTATGATTTCACACTCTGTGGTATATTATGATTTCACACTCTCTGTATATTATGATTTCACACTCTCTGGTATATTATGATTTCACACTCTCTGTATATTATGATTTCACACTCTCTGTATATTATGATTTCACACTCTCTGGTATATTATGATTTCACACTCTCTGGTATATTATGATTTCACATCTCTGGTATATTATGATTTCACACTCTCTGTATATTATGATTTCACACTCTCTGGTATATTATGATTTCACACTCTCTGGTATATTATGATTTCACACTCTCTGTATATTATGATTTCACACTCTCTGGTATATTATGATTTCACACTCTCTGGTATATTATGATTTCACACTCTCTGGTATATTATGATTTCACACTCTCTGGTCATATTATGATTTCACACTCTCTGTATATTATGATTTCACACTCTCTGGTATATTATGATTTCACACTCTCTGGTATATTATGATTTCACACTCTCTGGTATATTATGATTTCACACTCTCTGGTATATTATGATTTCACACTCTCTGGTATATTATGATTTCACACTCTCTGGTATATTATGATTTCACACTCTCTGGTATATTATGATTTCACACTCTCTGGTATATTATGATTTCACACTCTCTGGTATATTATGATTTCACACTCTCTGGTATATTATGATTTCACACTCTCTGGTATATTATGATTTCACACTCTCTGGTATATTATGATTTCACACTCTCTGGTATATTATGATTTCACACTCTCTGTATATTATGATTTCACACTCTCTGGTATATTATGATTTCACACTCTCTGGTATATTATGATTTCACACTCTCTGGTATATTATGATTTCACACTCTCTGGTATATTATGATTTCACACTCTCTGGTATATTATGATTTCACACTCTCTGGTATATTATGATTTCACACTCTCTGGTATATTATGATTTCACACTCTCTGGTATATTATGATTTCACACTCTCTGTATATTATGATTTCACACTCTCTGGTATATTATGATTTCACACTCTCTGGTATATTATGATTTCACACTCTCTGGTATATTATGATTTCACACTCTCTGGTATATTATGATTTCACACTCTCTGGTATATTATGATTTCACACTCTCTGGTATATTATGATTTCACACTCTCTGGTATATTATGATTTCACACTCTCTGGTATATTATGATTTCACACTCTCTGGTATATTATGATTTCACACTCTCTGGTATATTATGATTTCACACTCTCTGGTATATTATGATTTCACACTCTCTGGTATATTATGATTTCACACTCTCTGGTATATTATGATTTCACACTCTCTGTATATTATGATTTCACACTCTCTGGTATATTATGATTTCACACTCTCTGGTATATTATTATGATTTCACACTCTCTGGTATATTATGATTTCACACTCTCTGGTATATTATGATTTCACACTCTCTGGTATATTATGATTTCACACTCTCTGGTATATTATGATTTCACACTCTCTGGTATATTATGATTTCACACTCTTCTGGTATATTATGATTTCACACTCTCTGGTATATTATGATTTCACACTCTCTGGTATATTATGATTTCACACTCTCTGGTATATTATGATTTCACACTCTCTGGTATATTATGATTTCACACTCTCTGGTATATTATGATTTCACACTCTCTGGTATATTATGATTTCACACTCTCTGGTATATTATGATTTCACACTCTCTGGTATATTATGATTTCACACTCTCTGGTATATTATGATTTCACACTCTCTGTATATTATGATTTCACACTCTCTGGTATATTATGATTTCACACTCTCTGTTATATTATGATTTCACACTCTCTGGTATATTATGATTTCACACTCTCTGGTATATTATGATTTCACACTCTCTGTATATTATGATTTCACACTCTCTGGTATATTATGATTTCACACTCTCTGGTATATTATGATTTCACACTCTCTGGTATATTATGATTTCACACTCTCTGGTATATTATGATTTCACACTCTCTGTATATTATGATTTCACACTCTCTGGTATATTATGATTTCACACTCTCTGGTATATTATGATTTCACACTCTCTGGTATATTATGATTTCACACTCTCGGTATATTATGATTTCACACTCTCTGGTATATTATGATTTCACACTCTCTGGTATATTATGATTTCACACTCTCTGGTATATTATGATTTCACACTCTCTGGTATATTATGATTTCACACTCTCTGGTATATTATGATTTCACACTTCTCTGGTATATTATGATTTCACACTCTCTGGTATATTATGATTTCACACTCTCTGGTATATTATGATTTCACACTCTCTGGTATATTATGATTTCACACTCTCTGGTATATTATGATTTCACACTCTCTGGTATATTATGATTTCACACTCTCTGTATATTATGATTTCACACTCTCTGGTATATTATGATTTCACACTCTGTTATATTATGATTTCACACTCTCTGGTATATTATGATTTCACACTCTCTGGTATATTATGATTTCACACTCTCTGTATATTATGATTTCACACTCTCTGGTATATTATGATTTCACACTCTCTGGTATATTATGATTTCACACTCTCTGGTATATTATGATTTCACACTCTCTGGTATATTATGATTTCACACTCTCTGGTATATTATGATTTCACACTCTCTGGTATATTATGATTTCACACTCTCTGGTATATTATGATTTCACACTCTCTGGTATATTATGATTTCACACTCTCTGGTATATTATGATTTCACACTCTCTGGTATATTATGATTTCACACTCTCTGGTATATTATGATTTCACACTCTCTGGTATATTCTGATTTCACACTCTCTGGTATATTATGATTTCACACTCTCTGGTATATTATGATTTCACACTCTCTGTATATTATGATTTCACACTCTCTGGTATATTATGATTTCACACTCTCTGTTATATTATGATTTCACACTCTCTGGTATATTATGATTTCACACTCTCTGGTATATTATGATTTCACACTCTCTGTATATTATGATTTCACACTCTCTGTATATTATGATTTCACACTCTCTGGTATATTATGATTTCACACTCTCTGGTATATTATGATTTCACACTCTCTGTATATTATGATTTCACACTCTCTGGTATATTATGATTTCACACTCTCTGGTATATTATGATTTCACACTCTCTGGTATATTATGATTTCACACTCTCGGTATATTATGATTTCACACTCTCTGGTATATTATGATTTCACACTCTCTGGTATATTATGATTTCACACTCTCTGGTATATTATGATTTCACACTCTCTGGTATATTATGATTTCACACTCTCTGGTATATTTTGATTTCACATTCTCTGGTATATTATGATTTCACACTCTCTGGTATATTATGATTTCACACTCTCTGGTATATTATGATTTCACACTCGCTGGTATATTATGATTTCACACTCTCTGGTATATTATGATTTCACACTCTCTGGTATATTATGATTTCACACTCTCTGTATATTATGATTTCACACTCTCTGGTATATTATGATTTCACACTCTGTTATATTATGATTTCACACTCTCTGGTATATTATGATTTCACACTCTCTGGTATATTATGATTTCACACTCTCTGTATATTATGATTTCACACTCTCTGGTATATTATGATTTCACACTCTCTGGTATATTATGATTTCACACTCTCTGGTATATTATGATTTCACACTCTCTGGTATATTATGATTTCACACTCTCTGGTATATTATGATTTCACACTCTCTGGTATATTATGATTTCACACTCTCTGGTATATTATGATTTCACACTCTCTGGTATATTATGATTTCACACTCTCTGTATATTATGATTTCACACTCTCTGGTATATTATGATTTCACACTCTCTGTATATTATGATTTCACACTCTCTGGTATATTATGATTTCACACTCTCTGTATATTATGATTTCACACTCTCTGGTATATTATGATTTCACACTCTCTGGTATATTATGATTTCACACTCTCTGGTATATTATGATTTCACACTCTCTGGTATATTATGATTTCACACTCTCTGGTATATTATGATTTCACACTCTCTGGTATATTATGATTTCACACTCTCTGGTATATTATGATTTCACACTCTATGGTATATTATGATTTCACACTCTCTGGTATATTATGATTTCACACTCTCTGGTATATTATGATTTCACACTCTCTGGTATATTATGATTTCACACTCTCTGTTATATTATGATTTCACACTCTCTGTTATATTATGATTTCACACTCTCTGGTATATTATGATTTCACACTCTCTGGTATATTATGATTTCACACTCTCTGGTATATTATGATTTCACACTCTCTGGTATATTATGATTTCACACTCTCTGGTATATTATGATTTCACACTCTCTGGTATATTATGATTTACAGTATATAGTGAAAATAATGTATGGTTAAGTATGATACAATATAGTGAAAGCACAATATTATGTTGGAATCTCTCTCTCTCTTCTCTCCATAGACGTTGAAGACGCTCGAATAAATTAGGTAGTTTTTGTTTCAATAGAATGGATCAACAGTAGAAACAAAGTTCTGTTATCCTTCTTTGAGGGTGTAGGAGGGAATGCCAACAGACAACTGGAACTGGCTAAAGCTGTGGATGCTGCTTATTATTTAGCGAATAGGAAATATGCCGCACCAATTGCCTTTTTTCAGAATGTTTTAACATACTTCCTTACCGGTAGTAAGAGTAGCGTTAAAATCAATACAGGTAATTATTTCACCGCCATCAGATATCAATCAAACAAATATATATTCAATTACTAAAAAGATATACTTATTTATTAATGAACTTGCAGGCTCTCCATCAGGTTCATATTCAACAGTTTTGAATTACCTCAAGAAAACAGATCCCCTCAAAGCTCCTTTATGTGGAGATATTGTCACTTATATTGACAACAATCAGGTATGACAAATTGAGCCCATATTTACTGATTTTAGTGAAATTTCATTAAACTGGTTCTGATTGCAACACCCATACAAGAACCAGTTTACATTGGCTCCACTAAATAACGCAAAATTGAGTGCAAATTTAATGTCGAACTTTATGCAATATCATTAAACTTTTTTCATTTCAAACAGGTTATTGAGAGAAAATGGCACGTAGAAAGCAACTACAAATCAAAATCAAGTGTTGTCACCACGGTTATTCATATCGTGGCTGACGATGCCATCAACCTGCAAAAAGAGGAGTGCTTGTTCCCAGCTACATGGTGGACTCCCAAAATAACATCAGAAGAGGTTGAAACTATTTTAAAAGATGTACAGACGAAACAAAGTACCTTTTGCCGATACAGTAATTTTTTTCATGTATTTGATTGGGTTCTATTGTTTCTTATGTATATACTTTATTTTCTAAAGTTTCAAATAAATATTTTTAGGGATGATTTTGTTAACAACCTCATAAGGAAATTGCTAGGCGAGGATAATTTTGAACCTGAGTCAGCTGGGGAAAGGTAATTTGTAAAGGAATGTTGTGTTCTTACTATGTGATATTCTGCATGATATTGGAGACACATCATGGTTATGAATTATTTGATTCAACAGGTACACTTTCAAAGAAAGTCGTCACCCGGATAATACGCCCACAGTTAGCTCTATAATGGAGAACCCGTGTTCGTATGAATCTGTGGAAAAAGTATGATTTTAATTTCCACCACATATCTATGTCTTATAAAGTTAATAATTTTATCTATACATGTATGTTTTCTTCCATCACCTTCGTTTTCAGGTATTTGATGAAATTTTGAAGTCCACTCTACAAGAATCGGTTAGAGTTTGGACTATTGTGGGCTGTGACGCTCTTCCTTTTACGTTAGGGAACCGTGTTCTGGAGAACATTCACAGTTGCCCACACTGCTACGCAGAATTCCTGTCTTCAGAAGAACTTTTGGAGCATTCCGTTAAAAATGGCCACGAGTGTGATCCAAGCATATGTAGAAAGTACAAGAACATAATGCTCTTACCAGGTATACGCCATAAATATATGTAGATATTCACTATAAAATACACAAAGGTTTTAGGAAGGTTTTTGATTTTAATTTAAAAATCAATAATAAAAAGTTGGGTTGGGTTTTTGTTGTTTTTTGTTTTTTGTTGTTGTTTTTTTTTTATAGACTTTACACAAATGTTGAAGATTGTAGCCATGTTTGAATAAATGCAAATAAATGGGTTTTTTTGTTTTTTGGTTGGTTTTTTTTTTACAAAAGGATTAGGCCATTATGAAATAATTATGGTTAAGGCTTTGTTCAAGCTTCTTTGGGACGTTGAATTATGCAGGTAACATATATTCTTTACCTCAGTAGTATTTATAATGCAGTAAGGAAAAGGGTTTCTTTTAATTGAAGACCAACGTTCGGGGTATTTTTTATGTAGACTTGCCAAAATGTTGGATTTTTCCTCACCAAAGGCGTTCCTGCCAATCTGCAACTGGTATGTAAATACATAAATTCATTTTGTTGCTGTTACATTAAAAAAAATTAATGAAAACATTTTTAATTAATGTGACATTTGTTTCATTAAGATCACCACAAAAACTGGCAGATTCTTCAGATTTTCATGCATAGTATGACCTGTGAACTGCTCAAACCATATCTTGACCATGCCCGTCTCCAGCAAGAGTTGCCAACAGCAGATGGGTATTTCCAATGGGTACCTCAGAGACAGCATATGTTTGCTTTTATTTCAGAAGCAGTCTTCACATACTGCCTATTCCTGCATGTCTTTAGAGCAGGTATCCGGAAAAATAACTCCGAGGCAATTAATGTTGCCAAAGCACGTTTTACTCCCCTCTTTTATGGACTTAGCATGTCATTCTACATGGAAACACGTTTTAGAGATTTGGTTTTGCGTTCTAAATGTCCTCCTAAATTGCTTGATTGTTTGGAGAATCACGAGTCCTGTAGTGTATCTGACAACGACTGCAAGGGAGAGGGTGGAGATTTTGTTTTAGAAGCTCATAACAGGACTGTGAAACGGTTGCTGTCATCAGGTCTACCAGATGAGCAAGCTTGGGTTCGAGCATGCAGGAACGTTGACAGAATGGCAAAGTACAATAAAGTATTTTCTTACAAATAATGTGTAATATTCTCTCTCTCTCTCTCTCTCTCTCTCTCTCTCTCTCTCTCTCTCTCTCTCTCTCTCTCGCTCTTTCATTTTCTACACCTTGAAATAGTAATACAACACTTATAAATGAAATGAAATATGATAATCATTATGGATCACCAAAATTAATGCATAAAAACAAGAAAAGAGAAATAAATGAATAAAAAGAAAATAGAAAAAAAGAAGAAAAGATAAAGAAGAAAAAAGCTAAAAACCCGCATACAAAATCAATTTTTTTTTTATTTCAAAGCTTCTGCCCGGTGGGTGGGACAGAACCACTGCAGTCTGGACAGGGCTGCTTGGGTCCTTACGTTAAACCCAAGGCAATGACAATGGCACCAGTACTCGCAGGGTGTTTTTCTAGTGCCATTGCCATCACATCCAATCCATTTCACACTTCTGCTGAGCTCCCCCTCTCCACACACTCTGCATTTTTGGGTTCGCTCACACTTGTAGTTCAGCATCCATCTGGGTTGATGCGTGTGTTGGCTTCAATGGCTGATTGCCAACAGTCCCACATGGGTTATTACACTAAGGGAGAACAACAAAAAAGAATTACCATTTAATAAAGAACCAGTCAAACTTACAAGAAAATAACTACAGCAATTAATTGTAAAAAGAAATCATAGATATTCCACAAATATTGCGAAACTCAATGAGAAAGTTATATTGATACTGTATTTTAAAAAGTAAAGACAAATACCTCTCCATAGATAAATCTACTTCCAGACGGGCCCTCTATTTTTAAAGACACTTTTGCCCACGATACGATCTCCAAGTATCTTGCCTGGAAATAAATTATATCCTATGCATGTATTTCCAGATTCATAATCATATGGTGGAAACACTTGGCATATCGGATGAAAATGATTCCAATTACACGTATGCATATGGAATAAAGAAAGAGGTTGCGCAGTTCAGGTATGTACCACTTCTAATTTAATGGTTTTTTTTTTTCATTTTGTCAAAAAATAGTTGAATTAACATTTTTGTACTAAAATTCATTTATTAATGTAATTTTGGTATTTAGAGCCATCATTCGAGATCACGGCATCCTGTCAGCTGATAAATTGGAGGGACTGTGTGGAGAGAAATTTGAAGAGGGCATAAATTATTTTTACCGAATTTTGTTCTTAAACTGGAAGGCTTATGCTGACCATGTATCAGAAACCAAATCACGTGAAAAACGATTGCGACCGAAACCAACAGCCTTATCCAGAAAACAAAGAGATCGAGCAGAAGACTACCGAAACCAATAGCCTTATCCAGAAAACAAAGAGATCGAGCAGAAGACTACCGAAACCAATAGCCTTATCCAGAAAACAACGAGAACGAGCAGAAGACTACAACTATATGACAAAAAATCAACTAAAAGAAAAAATTGAAGATTTCAATATGGACGAAAAATTAACATCGGAATGGAAACAAATCAAAAAGGGAAAAAAGAAGGATATATAAAGTTTTTAACAAATCTACAGAATTAGTCAAATGTATATGAACACTTATTGCAAACCTTCAAATTTTAACAATTCAAACTAACGTATTATAGATATTATCAAAATAGTGACATTTTTAATACTTTTTCAATTAATGTGTCCTTTCTTCTGCAAAATGACTTTGTGACATTTGCAGCCTTGTCGTTCATCTTTGCCGGTCTCTTCCCCTCCCGTTTCCCACCTATTGCCACCATGTTCTCTTTGCCAGATTTGGATATCTTTTTCTGGAGTAGATTGAAGTTAAAAAAAATTATCCATTTATCATAATGATGATGAAATCGATATATTTTTATTATGTTTTTACTATTTATATATATTTATATTATACGTTATATAATGTTTGAAAGTGTGTATTTTTGCGTGTGTGTTTAATTCTTGTACAAAATCATTGTTGCTAAATTTAAAAATATATATATATATATAATTTATTCAACACAAGATCACGTTATCTTTTTTCATTTTTAGCGAAATTGCAACTGGAAAGAAAAGTCGAAACAAAAAAGGACGACTTATTCAGTCTCTGGGTAGAGAATGTTACTGATTATTGTTGTATGGTCCGAGTGTTAGGGACGATCTTCTGCGGGACGAAGGGGTGAACAGTACCGGAAGGGACGGCGCAGTAATATATTTCCCGCCAGTTGCAGAGTAATTTCGGTCTGAGACAGACGACGATATAGCTAGAGTGCGCTTGACAGAGATTCACGGATTCAGATCCTGGGACTTGTGGTCTTCCACTCGGATTACAAGTTTAAGATCGACTTCGGTGAGTACAATAATTATATTCACCAATATACATCAAATGGCGCTGCACAGCTGGGTCTGATTGTGTATCGAAATTGTGTTCTGCAAAAAATTTGGAGGAAAAAGTAGTTCCCTCGTGGGAAGTCGAGAGAAAATTTTGTTTGGCAGTGAAAAAACATTTGTTTGCTATCATTTTTAAATAGATTAATTCTTGGATTTGTATTTTATTCAACAAAAAACAGGCGTTTAGTGCAGTGAAAGCAGGAATGTAAATTTTTGGAAAATAATCACTGTGTACAAAGTATGATCGTCAAAAAGTGTTTTTGCGAAAATACCGAGTTTTCGGTTTCAAAAGCCAATCCAGTGTTTTAGTACCAAAATTTAACTACACTAAGTGTTTCAATATTTGTTGTGAAATAAATTTACTTACAAAATTTAGGATTTTTTTTAGAATTAGTGTTATGTGAACGGAAAGTAAGCGAATGATTTTTTCAATTAATATTTGATATGTTTTTCGATGCATTAATGTCGGTCATACACATGATTTATTGACAGTACCGTGTTATTCGCAAATTTTTGTTTAACCGCAATCGAAAAGAACAAACATGTCGTACACCGAACAAATCGAAGAACAACAAATGGACAAAGTGTGCATAAATTTTTGTGGATTCGACGAGTTGTTGACAATTCCATCTGTTGGCCGTGCAACCGCGTATCGGATTTGGGAACTGAGAAAACAAGGCGATATTACGACAGAAATTTTGTCGACCATTCCATATGTACGTATGCCAGTACTGTTGGAGCATGTGGATTTTTCAACATTGTCAGATGTGGAATTCCAAGAAGTTGAGGACGATTTAGAGGAATTCGAAGAAAAGTGCAGGATGATTGATGAGTTTGACAGTGATGAAGAAGAGGAAACGGTTCCATATAGCATGCCAACTACAATTGAGACGCGAACAAAAGACGTAATGAATTTGCTCACTCCTAGTTCTTTTCAGGCTAAGGAATCAATGGCAGCTAATATCAGTAAACCGAAATTAGATCCGGTTTACAGGCGAATATTGGACCATCAATATCATCTTGCAGTGAGTAGTGCAACTAACCCTTTTGACACCGTAAGGCATGAGCCGGAACCAGGGAAATTGGAATTCCAGGATAATTCCATGATATCCGTGTTCCAGTGAAAATGGAAAATATTCATTTGAAGGAGGCTGATATTGAATTAAGTGAAGCAAATCCTCGTCCTGCACAGAAAAGTGAACCCAGTGGCTACCCCCGTGACATCGGGAAAGCAAATGGCCATGATATGAAAAAAGTGGTTTACGAAGTTCCTAAACAAGGGCAATCGGTTATGTTTGATCCCCGGATAACCAGTACGGGAGTTCCGAAGAAACAGCGTAAAGTGAAACAAACTGTGTTGCGCCCTGTCGCACCCCCACACGACATGCATACACCTGTGAGCTTACCCGCTAAATCGGGCATCATGCCAAGGCAAACCAATGTTAGACCGAGCATAACTAGTCAGTATCAACCGATATACCAAACACCAGTACAAGGAAATTTTCACAGGCCGCAAACTAGTACGCAAGTGATACCGACCAGTACTGTTGTCCCAAGATCACCGAACTTTGTTTCGCAAGTAACCCCTTCTCAAAATGTGTGGGCAACACAAACACCAAATATGGTTGGATATCAGACCGGATCAGCGCAACCGTACCACGCAGTCATGGCTACAGGAGGCCAACCCAGTTACAACATGGGCAACTTACAATCAGGATTAGCTCCAAATGTTCCTATACAGGCCCCTACGATGAGTGTGAATCAACCAGTGAATGTTGGTGGAACCAGTAGTCAACCTCAGCCAGGGAGTCAAAAATCAAGTCAGCCCTTTATGTCATTGAAATCTTTAAAATTTGAGGGGTCAGACAAGGGAGACGAT
The DNA here is from genome assembly GCF_947568905.1 of Ostrea edulis. Taxonomy (NCBI): domain Eukaryota; kingdom Metazoa; phylum Mollusca; class Bivalvia; order Ostreida; family Ostreidae; genus Ostrea; species Ostrea edulis. The sequence goes on along the minus strand of NW_026606005.1, from coordinate 13,617 downwards.
TGGGTTTCATTCTTCGGCAAGTTTGAAATGTATGCTGAAATGGCAAATTTAACTGATTTGGAGAAACGTGCACATTTGTGTTGGGTGATGACCGGGAGCGCAGCTCGTTTTTGTCTAGCAAAGGTCAGACGAGATAAGAACATTTCATATGCAGAGTTAGTGAAATGCATGGAAAAACGGTTTAACCTGAGGAAGCTTACTGAAACTGTACGGATACAATTTCAAAGTGCCTGTCAAGCTCCTGGGGAGGATTTGGATGAATGGGCGGAGCGACTATTGTCGTTAGCCGATAAAGCATTCTTAGATCTACCGGAAGATTATGTCATTAACGAGGTTGTTAACAAGTTGTGTCTTGGTTGTACAGATAAAAAGGCAGGTATGGTCGCCTCTTCTTTCCGACCCAAAACGGTTGATGAAGCTTTAGAGGGGATTAAGTGGCAACAATACAACGACAAAGCCATGTACGGTCCAGGAGTGCGCACTCGTGATAATCGAGATCGCAGTATCCCTAACGATGATTCTGATAGTGAGTCAGTGATAGTAAACAATGTGAGTTCAGATACCAGTGAACTGATGAAATGTATGGATAAGCTAAGTGCAAATGTCAATCAGAACATGAAAATCATTCAAACTGACTTGGGTCAAGTGCAAGACAAGTGGGATAAGAACATTCAGTCTGTGAAATCTGAGATGAAAGGACTCGAGAATAAAGTATGGGGTGAACTAAAAGCCATTAAAGAAAATATGGGTGCCACAGCCAATCCCAATACTAATCAAGATACCCGACAGTTTGGGTATAGAGCTCAACGGTTAAAAAAAACCCAGGCAATTTGAGTGTTACAATTGTCATGAGTTGGGACACATTGCAAGAGAATGTCCCAAGGCCGAGAAGGAAGCTCCAAAGGATTTAAACGAAAAGGGGCCGGAACACAAGTAGGCGTTGTTCCGACCCACACCGTTCAAAATCGTCTAGACAATTTAGAAAAGGATGATAAAGAACGTGGAGATCCAACAGTGCGGGTTAACCCTTCAGATGTGGATCCTGATTCAGACTTAAATGGAAATAAAAAGGGTACAAATGTTAATAATAGTGATGATGCAACAGGCAACGAGACAGATAATCAACAGGAAATTTCAAATATTGTTCTAAAAGTGAATGAAAAAAACTGTCCGGGAAAGCCGGGATGTAGGTTGTCAAACAGAGGAATTCGACAGGGATATCACACAGCACCCTTCTGTTAACGCAGATAGTGCCAACGGTAGTATGGAATGTAACGTATTAGGGGTACCACCGATTACTTTGGTCCCACCCACTGACAGTGAAAACAAAAGTGATATTCCAGTAACAGATGGTTCCGAAGGAGGATTATTGACAATGCAGTTCGGAAACTCATCCTTGTTAAGGTTGGACTTAGAACTAGAGGGAGTCTCTATCGCCGTGGCAGTAGATACGGCTGCTGAGGTCACCATCATATCGGACAAGATCTATGAATCGCTCAAGGAGAGACCACCGACTCTTAGGGAGTCCTACATGAATGCCGCCGGCCGGGGTATGCGAATGAAGACGTGTGTAGTAGGACCGGTGAACTTGAGGATTGGGTCTAAATTGTTCAAAACAGAGGTGTATGTGGCACCAATTCAGGACGATATGTTGTTGGGACTTAACTTTATGGTGACGTATGGTGTTACGGTAGATCTAGCTAAGTTAACATTTAATATAGGAGGTGAAACATTGTGTAATGCACAGGGTCCTAAACAAACTATACCTGTTGTGTCCTGTGTGATGGTAGATAAACGGACAGTGATCCAACCTAATTCAGTTGCTCACGTTGATGTTAAATTGGAAAGTTCATTGGAAAGTTATGTGGTTGAACCATGTAATACCAAAGTACCCCTTTTGATTCCACGATGTTTGTATAGTACACAGATGAATCCACGTATCTGTCTGGTTAACGCTAGTGATGGATACTACACACTTAAACCCGGAACTTGGATTGCAACAGCAGAGCAGGTAGAGAATGTCGAGAATGGTATGTATGTGAATAAAGTTGTAGAAACTGAGGAGTTAACCAGCAGTGAATTGCCTTCTCATTTGCATTCCCTTTTGGAGAAATCAAGTGAAAACTTGTCATGTGCCCAAAGGGAGAAACTTAGATCATTAATGAATAGTTTTGCTGACATATTTTCTAAAGATGAGTACGACCTAGGATTGTTCAAGGGTATATAACATAGTATCGACACTGAGAATGCGCGACCTGTGAAACAACGTATGCGTAGAACTCCTACCCAATTCATTGGAGAAGAAGAGCAACATTTAGAGAAAATGGCTAAGGCGGATGTGATGGAACCAAGTGTTTCGGAATGGGCTTCACCACCTGTACTCATAAGAAAGTCCGATGGGAAAGTACGCTACGCAATAGATTATAGAAAGCTTAATGCGGTCACGAAGAAGGATGTTTATCCTTTACCCCTTATCGAGGAGTGCCTCGATACTCTTGCCGGAAATGAGTGGTTTTCGAAACTCGACGCTAACAGTGCGTATTGGCAAATTCAGGTTAAAAAAGAGGATCGCCCTAAGACAGCCTTCATAACGAAGTATGGGTTGTTTCAGTTCAAGCGCATGAGTTTCGGGCTCTGTAATGCTCCAGCGACATACGCCCGTTCTATGGATTTGTTATTACGAGGACTGACGTGGCAAATAGTACTGTGTTTCCTTGATGACATTCTGGTGATGGGAAAAAATTTCGACGATCATTTGGAAAATTTAAAAGCAGTGTTTGGACGTTTCCGTGAACACGGAATTAAGTTAAAGCCGCAAAAGTGTGATCTGTGCAAGGCTGAGGTCAGTTTCTTAGGAAGAACCGTAAACAAGTCAGGCATGGCCATTGGCGACGAGTATGTGGAAGCTGTTAAAAGATGGAAAACACCAGGTAATACAAAGGAGGTAGAGCAGTTCTTGGGATTTGTGAATTACCACCGTACATTCATTAGACACTATTCCAAAATTGCAAGTCCCCTGACCAAAATCACTGGAAAGAAACCTTTTCATTGGGGACCAGAACAACAGCAGGCTTTTGACAGTTTAAAAACTGCCTTACAGTCCACCCCTTTGTTGACACTTCCAAATTCAAATGATAAATTTATCTTGGACACAGACACTTCGGATGTTGCTATTGGTGCCGAATTGTTGCAAATCCAAGACGGAGTGGAGAAAGTGATCGCTTATGGAAGCTTCAGTTTGTCATCTGCACAAAGAAGATATTGCACCACCCGCAAGGAATTGTTGGCCATAGTTCGTTTTACACAACATTTCAGACACTATCTCTTGGGTCGCGAATTCTTGGTCAGGACAGATCATAACAGCTTGCTTTGGCTAATGAACTTCAAAGAGCCACAAGGGCAGCTCGCACGCTGGTTAGAAGTTCTTAGTCAGTACAACCATATGAAAATACAGCATCGTCCTGGGAAAAGCCATACTAACGCTGACGTCTTATCAAGATATTCTATTGACCAGCCTTGCCCGGAGATGTCTATCTTTGTGAAACCTGAAAATCTTCCGTGTGGAGGTTGTAAACATTGCGTTCGAGTTCATGCACAGTGGCAAGATTTTGTGGAAATAGACAATGTTGTGCCATTGTCATCTACCCCAGTAAACACTGGAGATAATGCCAGCCAGAAAGAAAGGCCAATACCGCAGGAAGATACAAAAGCCGTAGAAGAGGAATCGAAAGAAGTTTTAGCGAACACCGTTTCGGTCAATGACAATGATGGTTATGGGATCCAGTATACAACTCAACAGTTATGTACTGAACAATCCAAAGACCCAGACCTACAACTTATTTTTTTCTACCTCCAGAACAAGGAAAACCCGCCAGAAAATGAAGTCTTCATTGCAGGACCAGCTGCGAAAAAGTATCTTGTGAATAAAGAACAATTCTTTTTGAATGAGGACTCAGTGTTGTGCAACAAAGCTAAGAATGATCTGATGCGCTTGGTGATACCTAAGACATACAGCGAGGAAGTGTTAAAACTCAACCATGACATTCCCGTTACGGGTCACCAAGGTATCGACCGTACCACAGCACGAATAAAGAAAAAGTTTTATTGGTACAAGATTAGTGATACTATCAAGTCTTATATTCGGTCATGTAACATCTGTAATGAACATAAGAAAGCATCAAGAAAAGCGAGATGTCCATTGACACAGTACCACGCAGGGGCACCAATGGAACGTGTTCATATCGACTTTCTTGGTCCACTTCCAGAAACTTCTAGCGGGAACACAAATATCCTGGTAATGATAGACCAATTCACCAAATGGGTAGAGATTGTTCCGTTACTCTCGCAAACTGCCGAAGTCACGGCCAAAGCGGCGGTTAACGAGTTTTTCACTAGATTTGGATGCCCATTTTCGATCCACAGTGACCAAGGGCGAAATTTTGAGAGCCAACTGTTCAAATCGCTGTGTGAAACATTCAAAATCTACAAAACGAGGACCACTCCTTATCGACCCTCTGCAAATGGCCAAGTAGAAAGAGTGAATAGAACTTTGATGGACGCTGTTCGATGTTTTGTCAGCAAGACTCAGAAAGACTGGGATGAGTTTTTACCACAACTGGCATGTGCGCTTCGTTCATCAGTAAATCGAATGACGGATCTTTCACCAAACCAAATGATGCTTGGAAGATAGGTCAATCTGCCTAGTGATTTAGTATTCCGACCACCTAGAAACGAAGTGCAAGAAAATGAGCAAGACTATGTTGATAGATTAAAGGAAGCAATGCACCAAGCACATGAAGTAGCAAGAGAAAACCTAAAAACAAATCAGAAACACATGAAAAGGGATTACGATCTGAGAATGAGGAAAAATGAATTTAAACCGGGCGACTTGGTTTATGTTTTAGACATGGCACACGTTAAGGGTCGAAATAAGAAACTGGATCCGCCTTGGAAAGGACCAGGCATTGTGGCCGAGAAAATTACATCATACGTCTACAAGATAAAGATGGAAAAAAGAGTTGTAGTGCTGAACCATGACCGGTTGAAAAAATGTTACAATCGGATGATTCCGAAGTGGTTAAAACGAGACAAGAATCGTATTCGTGATGGCGAAACGATTTTAGACCAAAATGATGACATTTACTGTTTATGCCGAAAGTGGTATCAGGAAGGCGAATTTATGATCGGGTGCGATAGTTGTGATGAATGGTATCATGGACCATGTGTAGGCATCACACCTGAATTCGCAGATACATTGAGGTTTTACGAATGTCCTCGATGCCAAAGGAAATAGAGAAGAGTTAATAAAGAAAAATATTATGTAAATATGTAGATAGGTGAAGAAAATGTGGAAAAAATAGAAGAAGAAAAATATATAAAAATGTGAAAAAATGAATAAAAATGTGTGATTTTAATTTATGTGAAATGTGAAATAAACTGTGAAAAATAAAATTGTGTTCTTGTTAATCGCGAGGATTTGAAGAATTGTGAGATAGTGTGTCCTGGTTATGTGTGAGGAAAATTCAAAATGAATGACATTTATCTGAGAACAGTGTAATGAGAAGTGTTTCGTTTTGTCTTTTAAGAATAGAAGGATTGCAAGTGGAATTCAGCATGGATAGTGACCAAATAGCACTGAACTATGAGGATATTACTTCTTCTTCAGAGGGAACGTTGTTAGACGCGGAGAGCATTGCGACGGATTCAGTGGCAGATTTGTCCGAATTAGAGGATAACCACCATATTGGGTACAATGAGGAGACAGGAGAGTTGGTAGTTGAGGAAGAAATACCGCCTTCCGAGATTCCTGAGTGCCTCCCAATAGTGACATACGAACAGATAGCGGAGAAAGAACGGACATGCATTGTGAAAGAAGACGTAAGGAAGCTGCCATGTATTCAGGACCTTGGAGTTGAGAATATTGAGTCTTCGGAGTCTGATGTATCGGATGTAAGAATTTGTAGAAAGGTGGCGTTGGCCGAACCGATATCCAGTGAAAGTGAGTGGAGTGATGGTAACAACAACGTTAAGCAGTTGAATGAAGTGGTACCACGTATTGAATATGAGGACATTTCCGAGGAGGAGTTGCCAATTTCAGTAGAAGAAATTTCGGAAGGA
>NW_026606004.1:0-56849 GCF_947568905.1 Ostrea edulis | reverse complement strand
GTTCAGGCTCATAAAAATTACGCAGCAATTTCACAAGGGAGTGAGAAGGGGGAGGGGGGCATATATAATACCTGCCAATTAAATAAAATATGAGAACACCAGATACTATATCCCTACGGATCTATACTAGAATTTGCATGATCATTTATTCAAGCTCCATACCGATGGTTCATTCACTGCAAAATTTTGAATTGTATCAAAGAACATTTATCTTTTCTCCAACTTTTAATACCAATCAAGCACTCTTTAATAGTAAATTCGAACACAAGTGATGCTTATTGCCTGTGCAATCAAGGTACTTTGCATGTACATCAGATATGTACATTTCCACTCAAACCACTTGTATACAAGAATGGAACCAGCTGAACATGAGCCAGGTTATATATTATATATTTGCTCTCCTACCCCTTTGATTCAGTACTGTGTAAGGAAATGTACTATTGAGTATATATATTTTTTAAAAAGAATAACAAAGAACAACAATTTTCATTCATATTTTATTCAACATATATATACACAGGTTGATAACAATGGCTGATCTGCATATAATGACTGCTAGTTATAGGCTGGTATGCAGTGAAAGGGAGCTAAAAAAAAAAGGAGTAAAAAGTTCATATCAGCCAGGTGAGAATTAATTTCTTCTTTTTTGTGTGTTATACATATGTAATTCTTTTCTTTTGCTGCTTCAAGTCTTGTGTATTTGAAATTTTTCAGTCTAATATTTTGGCAATGTTATAGGTAGAGTGGCTTAAATAAACCAGTGTTAGGATTATCCAGCAATGGCATGACATCATGAGAGTTTGGCATACCGACATTCAGATGATTAATGATGAAACTGAAGACCTTAAGTGAAAGGCATTGAAAATGATCCTGTTCCCATACACCTAAAAAAAAGAGGAGGGATGCCACAATATTGATAATAGATTTTTGTCAATTTGAGAAGCAAAGATGTAAAACAAAAAAATAATGCTGAAATTATAATTCATGTGTTTGTTAAAAATACTGTTCACTGTATATGCATGTATATTTTTTTAACTTGTTTGGAAATACATGAAGTAATTCATATTAAAACTGTGAATGTATGAGTTTTCATGATTTTTATCAATAAAGCTTACCATATTTATTGTACATATATCTGATTTCCCCTATACATTGTAGTCATATGAGAGCTTGCTTGCATTCAGAGATCTGACATCATGTATAAAGCCGAGTTAAACAACTTCAAATCTACCTAACATGTTTTAAATGAACACAAAAGATTCTTCCTAATTTCTTTTTTTTTTCAATTTTGTTCATAAATTTATATTTAAGTCAATTCACCTTTTTCAAACTTTTGATGCATATGACGGATTTCCTCTGTATTGCTATATCTATCAGGCCAGAACAATCTCTATATTTAGCTATATAGTTTTATAAAGCTATTTCAAACAGCTTCATTAAGCTAGTTTCGATTAAATTTCTTACGGTCAATGACACATAACAATATACATGTACTTTAAACTAACCACAACACTATTCTAGGTATAGATCATATGCCATTTTAAGAATTTTCATGAAAAGAGAATTTCTTTTGCATTGATAACTGTCCACTACCTTGTGTGTGTCGAAGCTTTGATAAGTATATGATGACTTTACAATGTGGAATCTGTAACAACTTAATAATCCTAAACATTTGACAATTTTGAATCAAAATTCTTCCTAAGGTACATAGTTAAGAAGCTTTTTTTTTTGTTTTTTTATTTTTGTTTACAGTGTGTTGTTTCAAGTACAAGGATGAAATATTTTCACTTAGAAATTCAATTTTTATGCTTTAAAATATATTTGATAGAAGATTTGAAATAGTTATATCAATCAATTAATTTCAATTAGCTTTAAAAAGCTATATAGCTTGATTAGCATATTTATATAGCTAATTATACTAGAGATTGTGCTGGACCAGTCTATGAGCACATAATTGAAATTATGTTGCTGAAAGGAATAATATTACCTTAATCATAATCAGATATATATTTTGTTCAGTGATATAAATATGAGCAGTGATCACAAATACCTACTGGATTGTGAAAAGTCAATAAAATGACTACAACAACAAATAGTCATGCTAAAAATTCTTCCAATTACATGAGTATATCATTAGAAGTCAAACTCCAAAGACTTAATTTGTAACACAAGTATTAGTTGATAAATAATTATTTTCAAATTAGACAGCATATTGACTATACCCAAGTAGATAATTTTATCCTCACCCACATATGGTTATACCATTACACTCAGAAACCCAGTCTAATTCAATCTAAACTACCTTTAAATGATAAAGCCATTTCAAATACCTATAATATTATAGCTAATCTATTACTTTTCACTGTGTATTGTCATTATCTATATTTTATATCAATAATTATCAGGTCCAGTCCAAAGACTATTTCGTGAATTTTGAGCGTTGAAAAAAGGTCGTCGCGCGCAAAATCCCCCATGGGGATTTTTAAAAGTTGGCATGTTTGACTTAGGATCAAAGATACATGATAAGAAGTCTAGAATGTTTTACAAATCTTTATTAATTTTAAAGTTAACATTCATGCACTCTTACATTAAAAGTTTTTGAGTCGATTTTTCATGCAATTTCCTCTACATTTTCCACCCTCGTAAAGTATTTAAATTTACACTCCGAATTTTGTCATGCACATGCACAACATGATACATAAAACGACTGACCTGTTTAAAAGATGTGCCTTAATTATTATTTATTTATATCTTTAAAATCATGTAAAAGTAGCTACTTTAAGTAGCTTTAAATACCCAGGTAGCTATTAATAGTACGTAGGTAGAAATAGTCTTTGGAATGGACCTGATTATATATGTTACATGTTTATGCCCATTTTGGCCCTGATTTGGTAACGTAAATTATATTTCACATAGGCCCTAGACTGTACTGGACCTAATGCCTGCTGTATGAAGCAGTGCACATTGTGTTTTGTTTAATCATATATAAAATGTCGTCATAATTTTCATTTTACCTGTTTAACAGGTTTCAGTGAGTCGAATACGTTCTTTTCCTTTACCCCTCCGGTTACTAGACAGCTGGGCCTTGTGTGAGTTACACGACATCGTCTTCTTAATTCTGTTCTTGACGAAGTCTTTCGTTGTATTTCGTAGATCAATAGTAGCTTATCAAACGCTCATAAACAAATATGTACCGCATACACCCCAAACTATTACATGTGCATTTCAATTTCATGATGATCGACAAAATTAAGCCTAGGCCTAATACACGAAGTGTCGACTGTTGGTAAACAAAGGTAAAAAACGATAAACCGAAAGTAACCCTGTGGAACATTTTTGACGCGGCGTGACTAAACACAGAATAAACACTGTGTTCCGGAGTAACTCGAAACACGGCTATTCCTGTACATTAAAGGGAAACAGTCTATGTAAAATGTACATGTTAAATAACATGAAATAAAAATATTAACAGTTTAGTTTTGGCTTAAACAGTTTTATGAAATAGTTTTCCTTGGCTCTGCGTTATTGTTCATTTTCCTCTTTTACTTTGTAAAATGGAAAAATATATATAAAAACTTCCTTTCCCGCACGAATCAAAATGTCCGCTACACGGTGTGTTTCTTATTTTTTTTACTTATTGTATTCGTGTACATAAACAACAGATCAGAGATCCTACAATAATATCATTATTAAGTATTTGTTGTTGTTGGGTTGGGTTTTTTTTTTATATATGCAATGGGTATCATAACTTCAAATTTGTGGCACTGTTGTGGGAACCAAAATGGCACCCTCATGTGCCAACATATTCATGGCAAAACTGGAATGCAGTCTGTTTATGCATTCATCGTTTAGGCCCCTAAGCTGGTTGCGTTTCAGAGATGACATTTAGCTGAAATGGACCAACAGCCGAGACAGTCTCAAGAATTTCGTGGCCTTTGCCAACTTGTTCCACCACATTATCAAATTCACGGTGGAAATATCCAATTGCAAGAACACGTTCTTGGAAACTACGATGATCGATGGCCAGATAGAATTCTGTCTCGACACCATGCCCACTGATTCTCATTTATACTTTATGCCTTCAAGTTGTCATCCGCCCCATACATTTCACTTCATACAGGTTTGCGAAAAGGTTTATCAAGAGGTGGGATCAGGTGCTTAGGAGGAGTAAGCATCCCTTATTGACCGGTCATGACCACCGTGAGCCCTATATCCTGATGAGGTAAACGGTGTAATCCGTAGTCAAAATCAGTATGTAAAGAACAGCCAAACAATTGGTATGAAACAAGTCAGACAGCATTCGATCCAGTGATATCTATTATTTGCAAATTATAACGACCATAGAATTTGCAAAATGCTGACTTTAAACGAGACTGTTGAAACCCCTGTAACATCTACTTATTGGTCACTAGTCAGCCTCGATTTCAAAAGAAATGACACGTGTAATACGCTGAACATGCAATCGCGTATCGAATCTGTTAAAACATAAACACCATATGCAGGTGATAATGAAATATTGCTACACAAATATTGGAAGTTCTAAAATATCAGTTAAAAAACACCGGTACATGGAATTATATCTTACCGTGGTGGCCCACATATTCCTCTGTTAGTTTTACAGTTACTTTGGGAAAAGAGTGCAAGTATTCCAAACACCAATATGTTTACATCTAACCCAGTCATCACTTTACACTCCACAAGCAGGAAGATTTACGCTTAGATATAGCACGTCAATAGTTTCCATTGCATTGATATTGAAATTCAGAAATTTATTGTAAATGAATACAGTACATCTTGGAATATATTAACAACACAAGCTTAGTGCACATGTTTGATGTTTATCTAGTGTAAGAGCTATTTCCCCCAGATTTTTACCACAATCAGCAAAAGAGATAAGTCATCCTACATTTTGTAATATTACATATACAATTTGAAATAATTCCATAAGAAATACACGTAATTGAAATATACAGCGTATGTATGTTTCATTGCCTGTATCCTGTTTTCTGACTGTTTCCTGACCCATTCAAGAATTCGCTCGTGTAGAGACGCCACTAGTCATTAGGTGGAGCTCTGCGAAAATACCATTTAAAATTACATTTAGCCCATTAGAGCTTGATTAACCGTCATAAAACATCACTGAAGAGACATTATTTGTCGAAATGCGCATCTGGTGCATCAAAATTGGTACCGTATAAGTTTTACATTATGACCCCTGGGTCGAGGCCTCTGCTGGTGGACTGTTAGTCCCCGAGGGTCTCTACAGCCCAGTAGCTTAGTACTTCGTTACTATCTTGAAAATACGGATGTATATTGAATTGCTGTTATAAAATTTAGAAATTCATTTCAAAATTAAGAATTATCTCCCTCGTGTATAGCTCTTATCCTTGGACGAATTTGGCTCCACTTTTTTGGCACGCTGTTTTTGGCTATATTTTGCTCTAAAACTTCATAGTTATTTCGGATTTCAAAGATTTCGGTTGAGCATCACTGAAGAGACATTATTTGTCGAAATGCGCATCTGGTGCATCAAAATTGGTACCGTATAAGTTTTACATACTAATGAGAGATCTGTCAACCAGGTTCTAAATGTGACAGTGTAAGAAACTTACTAACAGACATACATAGAATGCTAAAATAGCAAACTCACACGAAACGAAAAATAAGGGTATGCAAGAACTATAACTGATGGAATGTTGCCAACGGAAACGACTCTACCATTGGTTGTTTTAAAAAGTTTTGGGAATGACTTTCCAAACACCACTGAAAACTTGACTAATACGACATAGAACAACAATTGGGCAGGACATCTGGAACGAAATACCGGTAGCTATGTATTTTGTTTAGAGTGTGTCCTGAGGTTGTTTAGTTCACCTTACATTTCATTTTAGAGTATTGTCTAACATGCAATGCGAGGTACCATGTATAATTCACATACCGCCCAGCACTATGCATTCAGCAGGGATATTGTGATTAATGTATCAAAAACGGTTTTCTAGACAGGCGCAAGAGTTACATGTACGTCAAATGAGATTAGTTCCATATTCTCCGCGGGATTAAAGTTACCTGCACTAGAACTATGCCGCTTAGTGCAGTTGTGACTTATGGGAAGTATTGTGTGATGTATTATAACGCGTCAGATTTGTGTTTGTTTTGTGAAATGTTAACGTGTTGTTTCAGTCTGGTGACGTATTTAGTCAAAAATATAGGTACAAAAGGTATAAGGCGTTGATGATTTTTAAAAATCATTTTCAAAATGTCAAGAAGAAAAAAGTAGTTCCAAATTTTTTCAACATTTTACACTTGGAATCCAGTACCGAATATATCCATTTAACCCATCTTTGCCTATTGGTTCAAGGATGTGAACTAATACACGTACGAAGTCAAATATGATTGTTATGGCAACAACATCTGGCTTGAATTTTGCTTTAAAAATGATTGATATATTTCATGAAAGTCAAAGTGTGATTATTCAAAATATTACTAAAATTTCCATTTCTATCTCTCATCATTTCCTAGGTCCCTTAAAATTGAACTTTGAATTGCAGAACTTTACCATTAAAGTATAAGAGTCAGCTGCATCACTGATATACGTAAAAACCTTATTATAATTAAAATGAATTGAATTCGCGACTGGGTGTCATTAAGACTTTACAAACCATATAAAGAAATAAATGAAAAACTGGATACAAGTTCCGATTTCTATTTTCGGTCGAAATTAGCAGAACTACCAAGTAACAAAAATACACAAATATAGAAGGGAACTCATAAATATTCATGTTTTGGGATCAGTTAAACACAATTTAGATTCCATACCCAGGTACTGCAAAGTTGATATTAAAAAGATACTGGAGTTTCTCATTGAGAATATCAATGTAGTCTTTGCAGATAAAGTTTCCTAACAGTCTTGACATTGTCATATTCAGAGATTGTGCTCCTTTATTAGCTGACCTGTTTTTGTAGCCCTAAGCGGCAGTTATTATTCAAGAGATTCAACATGAGAAGAAACATCTTGCTGTGACACTCAACTATAATTTAGGTAGATCACGATGTTTTATCTATCATTAGTATTTACTTTCATTCATATATCGATTCGATTTATCCCAGCTAATTCAACATCTCTTTGATAGCTGGATGTTTTACTGAACATATATACGTTAAAGACAACGACAAACAACTCAACTTTATGACAAATAGGATGACTTCAGTTTCTCCATCGTGAGATTTCCATAAGTAACAATATTCCATTATCACCTGCATTTGGTGTTTCTGTCTCTTAATTGGTTCAGTAAACGAGAACACGTTCTGTGTATGAACAGTGTTTAAACAAAGGCATGCCACTTACAAATAAATTTATGTTACAGGGTTTTCAACAGTCCTGTTTAAATCTATCTTTTTACAAAATCCATGGTCTATTTGCAAACCTATCATCAGATCGAATACTATTAGATCGTTCTTTACATACTGAATTTGACTAAGGAATACACCGTCTAGCTGATTAAAAACGACGGATGTGAACAGTCAGTAGGAAATTATTATTCCCAAGAGATTTGTGTTTGCCCTACTACCAATTTTGTATTCTTTATATAATTGGTGATATGGGATACTGTGGGATATCTTAAGTTTTTTCATTGATTTTGACTACGGATTACTTCGTTTACCTGATCAAGATATACGACTCAAAGCGGTCATGAGGGACGCTTACTCCTCCATCGGACTTGTCCCAAATCTGATGTTTCCAGGGGTCCGTGTTTGAATCGAGGAAAATATATGTTGTGGTCTTAGTAAACCAATTTTAGTGACAATGTTAAATAAAAGAAACATGTATGTAAGTATGGTATCTTTCAAGTGGTATGTTTGGTGTTCTGCAAGGCTCTGTTCTGCATCCAAAATTGTACAGCATGTTCGCAAAATCCATTTGCAACATTTTCTTAGAATACAGCATGAGATGTCACACATCTTTGCATGGTTATAGAACCTAACAACAACTGGATCAACTTACCATCTGGACTGGACGCCTGCTTATCTGAAATAAGCAATTGGATGAATATTAAATATGCTGAAATTGAACTAAGAAAAAACATAGCGCATTGTATTTGCGCCAAAACACAAAATTAAAGCATTCAGTGAGTTCTCTATCAACTTGGATGGAAAGGAAATTAGAATATCTTCCTGTGTGAAAAATTTTGGAGAGATTTCGACTCTACACTCAGTATGGATAACCAGGTCCGTGATATTGCCAAGTCGTGTTCCATGTACCATCAGTTACGTAACATATGACGAATAAGGCCATTGATATCTGGGAGTGCGTGTCAGATCCTGGTATGTTCTCTCGCAACCTCTCAGCAAGATTATGAAAATACCTTATTGTATAGTATCAGTGTGAGTTCAGTGTTTCGGCTTCAAAAGATCCAAAATAGCACAGCTAGAATAATTTTACGAACCACGAAATATGTGCAATTCATACCCGTATTTGTTTCTTTACACTGGTTTCCCATCGAACTATCAATCCAGTAGAAGATGATGATACATGTATCTATTTTCAAGGCTTTATAAGGAACATCACCGCTTTATCTACAAGAACTCGTCAAAGGGTATACACCAACGTGATCACTACATTCTGAAAACTCGATGTTTTTCGTTCAGCCACGCGTACGGACCAAAATATCTGGAAATAGACGGTATGGTGTGTCTAGTGTTGCTCTGTGGAACACATTGCCCGACCAGAAGATTGGAAACACATTTTGCTTAACATTTTTCTTTTTTTAAAAACATATCCAGATTAGTCTTGGAATTTTGTTTATCTTAATGCACGGACTGTATACAATGTTGCTTTTCTTTTTAATGCAAATCTTAAAATTTTCATATGCTCACATTTCTTAACTTATTGAAGAACTCAATTGTTGTTTCTATTGATATATATTTAATTTGTTTTATGTACTTCCAAATTTATGTCATTTCCATGTACATTTTTTAATAATCCTGTACAGTGCTTTACAATAACTTTATATCATATGTGGCGCTTTATAAATCATGTATAATGACGATAATGATATGCTACTTGAATCCAGCCAGTCACACTAAATTGTAAAACTCAACATAAGCAGATGGTGTGTACTGTTCGTCGTTTGGAAAATGTCAATATCGTCCATATAGAAACTGCTGGAATACTGAAGCAGAAACAGAATTGTCATGATATCGCTTCAATGAATTTCTATTTTTTCTGATCAGTCTTTCTATATACACTAGGTGTCTGGTGGACATGTTGATGTAATAAAGTTAAATACTTGTAACAATTTTACGAGTTAACATGGTCACATTTGACATACTTGTAGCTGTTTTCAAATTCAATGGTTTCGTTGTTATATACGTGGAAGGAAGTAAAACCGATGACTTCCTCATGGTTCCCTTTCAGAAACCAACTGTCATTGGAACAAAGTAGAGGAATTGTTTATTGTTGCTTAATCAAGGAAGTTTAGTCGTACAAACAAATGAAAATTAAAAAAGACCTGCAAATTTCATTTGTTTCCCTCTCAATTCGCAATCATGTTGGAAATAATGTTAAATGTAATGTGCAGTATGCAATATCAATTCATCATCATAAAAAATACGAGTAAAACAAATTTGTAGCGAATGCATCGTGAACTTCTGAAGAATTTTCAAATCATTCAATAGGTTGATCCCTGATAATTTGGCTGATTTGATTAATGTTTTGTAGGCTTTGGTTAGGTTAGCTGACTGAAGTTTTATATCAAGGGAAATAAGTGTTTATTTGTTCATAAACTCGCGTAGATTTAAAGGTTTGTTGATCTTGGTTACATTTGGTTTTATCATTTGCTGGGGGTATGTTTTATCATTTCAATTTATATAACTGTACCTTTTTGTTTCTCTATATGTAGACCAAGTTTATGTCTAGAAAATATACACAAGAGGCGGCTTTCTACGAAAGCCCAGAAGGCTCATTCGAGATTCGAAATTCAAAATACGAGATTCGAAATTCAGAATATGAGATTCGAATTCCGAAATTCAAAATCCAAATTAACCAATCAAAATGTAGGTCACAATAGATTAAAGGGTAGAGAGTACATCCATATAAACTTAAAATATGACAAAAAGATTATTCTTCTAATATGTTTACCAAACAACGAAACTTTTCATTTTAAAACTATAAATGTTATGATGTATGCTTAGCAGGCCCGTAGCTGTGGGTGTTTAGGTCAAGTACTTATCTATTATATATAAACATTAGAGAAAATTCGAACCATGAATAAATATTTCTCCCTGATCTATGTTCTCTCTACATTTTTTAGGGTCCAGGAAACTTAACTACATGTGTCATTACGACAGAAAAATATCTATCCACGTTTAAAAAATTATCTTGCGTCCCACTGATTCATATTATGGGCAATACTTTGACATTATAAATCATGTCATTATATGCAAACAGGCCTGTAGAAAGTCAGGTTCATAGAAAGCGGGGCGGGGGTTGAACCAGGTCGAATACACCTCAAATAGTACACTTTAATTGATATGGAATCGAAGATTATATGAATTCAAGGTGAAGATAACGAACAGTGATCAATCTCATAACTCCTACAATGTATTGTATTGTATTGTTTATTGGCTTTAAGCCTTACGGCTCATCAGCATAATACATATTCAATTACAAAGTATAAACAAAAAAGATGTATACAGTATGAAAACTGGAGTGAATATTATGTATGAATTTAATGTAAAACTTATACGGTACCAATTTTGATGCACCAGATGCGCATTTCGACAAATAATGTCTCTTCAGTGATGCTCAACCGAAATCTTTGAAATCCGAAATAACTATGAGCCAAAAACAGCGTGCCAAAAATGTGGAGCCAAATTCGTCCAAGGATAAGAGCTATGCATGAGGGAGATAATCCTTAATTTTGAAATGAATTTCTAAATTTTGTAACAGCAATTAAATATACATCCGTATTTTCAAGCTAGTAACGAAGTACAAGCAATACAAAATAGATAGAATTAACTGATGACACCACGTAGCAATGGATTCTGATTTTCGATTAATCTATAGGTTTACCCGCATACCATTTTTTCTGCTTGAATGATCATATTCTTATATTTCATTTTGCATGAAGATAACTGTACATATTTGAGGTAACAATGGCACAGGCGCATGGGTTCAGCCCCCTCGCTACCATCACCCGAATAGCCTACTTGAGTTGATTTAATTATTTTTGTTCAAAATTTCTCTGATGCATGTCACAATGTCTTGCCTACTCCAAAAGGCCAAAATAACTCAAAATAAGCCTTATTATTGAATACCCTTAATACTCAGTGAGGGTATAAATTTATAAAAAGGGCTTATTTTGATATATTTTGGACCTTTTGGGTATGCAAGACATTGTTGATATTCATTAAAGAGATGTTCAACAAACATACTTATAACTCAACTCATGATACGGGGGGGGGGGGGGAACTCAAGCACCTGTGAACTACATGTATGAAGGAAAAATTCTAATGTACATATGTAATTCCGGTATTGATTATCGAGTGTTTAACCAGACCGGTAGCCGGCCAGCAATTTCAAAAAGGGGGAGGGGAAGGGAAAACTAACTAGGAACAAACCACCCATTTTAGTGTTTGATCAAATATCCACAGGCACCTGAAGTATCGACACTACTATCAACACCCATCCCCCCTTTTTCTGATTTTTTTTGGCGGCGATAATTTCTCTGAAATGTGTGGATTCCATGTTTATCAGATCCCAATTTCAAATGTACAAATGTAAAAAGATACAACATAGATCCGAGATAAATATATATTCATGGTTCAAATTTCCTCCATTGTTTATATATATATGTACATAACTGGAAAAAAAATCAAACTAGAATAATTGATTAATCAATTGTTGGAGGGATATCATCGGTTAATAGGCTTCATATACGATTTCACTTTAAGGTATATCGTGATGTGTATTCGTTATTATTTGACCTGCAGAGTTAATATGTGGGAGCTGGTACAAGTTTTCTGCCTGCCTCCCTTCCGGCTTTCTACGGGCCTTTCTACATGCTAAGCATACACCAAACCATTTATAGTTTTAGAAGAAATGTTTCGTTGTTTGGTAAACATATTAGAAGAATAAGCTTTCTGTCATATTTTAAGTTTACATGTATATGCATGTACCCTCTAACCGTTAATCTATGGTGACCTACATTTTGATTGGTTAATTTGGATTTTGAATTTCGAAATTCGAATCTCGTATTTTGAATTTCGAATCTCGTATTTTGAATTTCGAATCTTGAATGAGCCTTCTGGGCTTAATCTTATTTCACCAATCACACACTAGATGTTAATACATACATGTGTCTACTATCACTGGATGGAGCGCAGTAATTTTTATTTGAAATCACAAATAAAATCATTATTGATATTGATCAATCATACCACTATGCTGTTGTACTTGGTATTTACACCCAAACTGTACAACAGTCTCAGCAGCTCGAGACAATGGGTTTAGAAAAGTCAAATATCAGAAAAATCGAATGTAGCAAATGTCCGATATATAATCAAATTCGAATTCTCATTTATATGCCCATAAAACTAGTCAATGCCCTAATTTGTAGAAGTCTTCAACACAAGTGATGAAGTAGAATTTGATGATTGTCAGCTTGAGGATCGCCGATTAGCCACAGTTCCTTGACCTCTGGACACACCAGAAGTGGTACCAGGTGCCCAGGAGGAGTAAGCGTCGCCCGTCGACCGGTCACACCCGCCGTGAGCCCTATTTCCTGTTCAGGTAAACGGAGTTTATCCGCAGTCAAAATCAGTGTGTATATATGATCAATTTTTAAACCGAGGCAGGCTGAAAACAAATTCATTGATGTAACAAAGGTTTCAAGAGTCTCGTTGGAAATCAGAATATTCCAACTCTTATGGTCGTTATAATGATCTTATTTGCATATACTGCGTATCATTAGGTCAAATTCTGTTTGACGTGTTTTATACCAATTTCGACCGAACGTTATTTACATACTGATTTTGACGACGGATTAATCCGATTATCTGATCAAGATAGAGGGTTCATGAACAATGAGACAGATTGATAGGGAATCCCACCTCTGGTATTTCCAGAGATCCATGCTGGTCCTGGTCCCAATTTTGTTTTCTTTAAAGGATTTTATGTAATAAATCGCTGTTCGTTGTTTTCACTTTTTATCAAATACTAGTAAGGGTTATTATAGATATGATACCATCCTTCTTATTTGCTTTGTAGTGTACAAGTATATCACTTCCTCACAGTATCCATCAGTGTGTAGAACGGCTTGTCATTGTGTTATGGATCTATTCACTATGATCGAAAATAGAATGTATCGTAACTTTTATTGATAAATCAGGAAGTTTACATGTAAGGTGAAGATAACGAACAGTAATCAATCTCTTAACTCCCATAAGCAATACAAAATAGATAGTTGGGCAAACACGGACCCCTGGACACACCAGAGGTGGGATCAGGTGCCTAGGAGGAGTAAGCATCCCCTGTTAGAAATGAAGATTCAAATTCTTTTCTTTTCGCAATCTGGAATATTAGATTTTGTGATTGTCTATTACTGATATTCAATATTATATCAAGTAATATGGACTGAATCTTGTTACATAACCTTGTGTTCATGTTTTTGAGGAATCTGTTTAAGTGATTCTTCTTGTATATATAATTGTGTGTATCAAGTGGAAGGCCCTGGGTAAGAATAGTGCGTGCACTAATCAGGTCATCTTATTGAAATAAAATATTATTTTTTCCCTTTCAATTCCAAATGGTCGTGTGGGGATCTAAATGGGGCGGTCCTTTGAATGAGACCGCAAAAACTGAGGTTCCATGTCACGGCAGGTGTGGCACGATGGAGATCCCTCTCTGCTCAATGGCCATAAACACCGAGCATAGGCCTAAATTTTGTAGCCCTTCACCGAAAATGGTAACGTCTGCATGAGTGAAAAATTCTCGAGAGGGATGTTAATCAACATACAATCAATCAATTCCCAATGACGGACAATTGAAGAGAACTCATCAATCCTATAAAGAATACAAAATTAAGATACGGGCAAACACGGACTCCTGGACACACCGGGGTGGGACCAGGTGTCTAGGAGGAGTAAGCACACCGGTCACACCCACTGTGAGCCCTACATCTTGTAATAATAATCAATTTTCCACGAAACTAGGAAATATGTTTGAGAAATTTTAGACCACCTGCTGTTAGATACTGCATCTTAGTTGTTTGTTGGGAACCATTCATCAAGGTTTCCTCAAATCGTTTTTTGAACACAAATATTTATTTTCATTTACATCCCGATAACTAAATTTGGAAATTGAATAATTATTGTTACGTCTATTCTATAATCAAATTGTTCGAATGAGTTGTACATGTTAGGATTGATAAAATATATGTTAGCATGTATGAAAATATGTAGGTGTGTATGCATGTACATGTATATGTTTGTATTTGTATGTTTAATGCTGGAAAAATTTAAATAAAAAATAACAAAATCGAGAGAAAACACACACACACACACACACACACACACACACACACACACACACACACACACACACACACACACATATATATATATATATATATATATACCATAAAAGTAATATATATATATATATTACTTTTATGGTCCACATATTCTTTGACAGTTATTTGAGAGAAGAAACACAACAAATTCTAGCACCAACAAATTCAGTTCAGCCATTATACGTCTATATTCCAACAATAACGAGGAAGTGTTTTTTCCTAAAATTACAAATGCAATACAAAAAGTTCAAACAATTGAAATTCAATTCATATGCTATCTATAATGCATAAAATTCATTGCGTACTTTTAAACAAATTTCCTAAAATCAATTTGTTCCACTCGCTAATTTGCTGTATTATATTTTTTTTTCATACATTCGTCTTCCGTTGGACCGTCTAATTCTATGTTTGGATCACTTCTCAACAAAGTGCAAGGTATCTTCCTTAAACGTCATATATATACGAAAACATTTGATAATCTGATAAATCCTAGACAAAATTAAAACATTGAGAACAATAGAGGAAATATGTACCCTTGGAAACACCAGAGCTACGTTCATGTGCCAAGGCCGGTCCTTTTGACCCGCCACACCCATCTTGATCAGGTAAACTGAGGAATCCGTAATCAAAATCGGTATCTAAAGAACAGTCAAACAATTGGTAGAAAACACGCCAAACAGTATTTGACCTAATGAAGGTTACTATTTATAAAGTTGGATCATTATAACGACTATATAATTCGTTTTATCTGATTTTTACTTAAAATTGATGCTAATGGTAAACTAAAAATTAACCTAATGAAAACAGGTTTTCCGTCGTTAACCTTCATATTTATGTAGCAACATTTCATCATTATCTACATATGGTGTGATTAATTAGATTCATGAAAACGTGTACTGCGTATTATCATTTTGGTTAGGTTACTGACAAATAAGGTGACGTTGCATGGGGCTCAACAATCTCATTTAAAGTCAGCATTTCGGAACTTCAGATATATATTAACATTGACCTTCGGTATGACATTTACGTCACAAATCGGAATTGTGCGTTGAGCTCGTATTTTTTGTCATTGTAGGTTTTGACGTGATATTGCCGATGTCATTTAGAAACGTACAATGTAGTACAGATTTGTATCTTAGTGTGAGAAGATTGCATATATACCAAATATTTTGATCTTAATTTCCCCGTATGACATTTATATTCTCCAATTGGCATTTTGCTCATGATATGCTGACGCTGCTACCTATAGGGTTAATGTAACTACATTTACATGCACGGATCCGACATTTTTCCCTAACATCGTACGTTCCGCCATATATAATTTTCCAAGGGTCTGAGAACAACCACTTAGTTTTTTACAACTTTAAAATGTACTTAAGAATAGGTAGATACGTTTATCTTATTTTCCACCGAGTTCAGGGGGAGAATTTGGACTCCCGGTTCCCCTTCCAGATGAGCACCTGTAATAGCCTCAACCAGTTAAATGAAGATTCATCAATTCATAAAAGCATAAAAAACTTGTAGTCTATTAGAGATAATGTAATATCATTAAAAAAAACCTGAAGAAATATCTATTCTATAGCAAAGTGGTGATATCCTTATACTTTATTCAATAATCCAAATGTAGATTTAACGTATGTTGTAAAGAGGAAAATAGACATATTGCATAGAATGAAAACGTGAAGGTATCAAACAGTGATCGATCTCATAAATACCATAAGTTTCAGAAATTCAGAAGGGGCCAACTACGGACCCATGAAAACGCGTGCGTTGGGATCAAAGAATCATACTCTTGAATAAAAAGATTAAATTTTTCAGTACATGTATATGAATATAGTAAGTATATGTAGATTCAATTTTTCTACTGGTTAAACACCTCCCATTTATTGTAAGGATAAATTAAAATCCATTCAAAAGCTTACAATTATACAAGTTGATCATTTAATGTTAATCTTACATTTGCATACTTTTACAGACATGTACAATTTCTCTGTCATAGTAAGTATGTTGACATGGTTGATTTTCACCCTGTGTTTGCATATCATTGACAATATCTATATAGTTTGTTTTACCCTGTTCGTTATCTTTATTCATATTCTGAAAGGGAGGAAGGTGTTTCCTATATTTATGTATATGATGATTTTTAATAACTATGGATTCTGTACAATATCGACGAAGACGGTATTGATTATCTCCTCTTTGAGAGTGCTTTCGTTTTTCTATATAAAGGGTGGATTTAATTCCACGACTACCCAATGATTCAATCCTTGAAATAAAATCATTAATATAAAGCTTTCATACATATTTCCTTGTTCCCTATTTGATATCAAAACGATTAAAGTGATTCAGCTAGCTGAATATCCCTTATTTTCTTTCCATTCTTAATTGTTTCTGATTGATTGAAGTACATTTATAAGTATTATCGAAATATAATGCTTCAGTTGGTGATCTTCAACCAAACCAAATGCAGCGCTTTAGAATGATGAATAAAGATGGGCAGGGTATGGACAAAAATTATTGAACAATATTTATTGGCAATATTTACTACCAACAAGTAAAGATAACGAACAATGATCAATCTCATGAATCCTATAAAGAATACAAAATCAAGAGAATCACAAACACGGGTCTCTAAACACACCAGAGGTGGAATCAGGTGCCTAGGAGGAGCAAGTATTCCCTGTTGATTGACCATACTCTTAATCTTATCTTCTTTGTGGGATTTTTGAGATTAGTCACCTTTAGTTATCTTCACTTTTCATGAGTAAATTGCGAACCTCCCGGCCGCCGTTGTTTTGATCATGGAGAAAATAATCCCCTGCTCTACAAAAATATGGATGCTGGATTATGTATACATGTATTATTGATCAATTCCATATATACTGTAAAGAATACAAAATTTAGAGAAAGACAAATCCGAATCTTAGGACACACCAGAGCTGGAATTAGGTGCCAAGGGAGAGTAATCATCGCTTTTGACCGATGAAGCGATAATGATATTTTGAAATACAGATGATTCATATTTTTTGCAAATTCGTGATAAAGAAATAAAATTTAATATATTTCCCAAACGATAAAATTAGTTCAAAATGTTTGGTATAAACTTTGGATATCAAAGTACAACTCAGCAGTTCCTAAAATTGGTCTGTTTGTCAAACTTTTTAGTTCGCCATGGACGAAAGTCCTCGAAGAGCTTTTTAGATATTCCAGCATCGTCGGCGTTTGTGGTTTTAAGGGATAGTCATGTGGCATATTGTTGAAAATTATTTGATTAAGAGTCCTATATTGGTCACCCCAGAGTCGTGCAAGAGAAAAGCGCTAAGAATTTTGAAGTTGATTGCTGTTAAATATAAAACACAAAATTTTCATGATTTTTCTATAATTATGAAAATTATCCCTCTCATTTACAGATCTGTCCTGCTACATAGACTGGGTGAATATGTACTTTGGTGATAGATTTTTAAAATGAAATCGAACGTTTCAAATGATGTTACATGCTGGCAAGATAACGCTTTTGAAAACTATTCAAGAAGTACTTGGCATGCTGTTTTTTGCTCTGTATAGAGTACCATACAATTATACATGTCTGTCACTTCCTTATGGTTCCCATCTCTTTATAGAACGGCATATCAACAGAATAAAGAGCTGTTCGGGGTCATCGAAAGGGGGATGTGCAGGAACTTATATTTTTGATATATTGAAGAGGTTTGTGCGAAATGAAGTGAAATATAAAAGTACATGTACTACAAATTCTACTTTTCCCCTTCAAATCTAAATTATGTAAAATTATATTAAGTGTAATGTACAGTATACGAGTATTCAGAGTCAACTATTCTTCGAAATGAAAAAAAATATATCCGCGTAAGGCAAACGTGTCATACATGCATTGATAAAATATGCAGAATTTTCAAATGCAAGTTGAAAGTGACCAAATCCCTATCCATGTGAGAAATGTTATCATGGGCTGTATCATCCCTATCTATGTGAGAAATGTTATCATGGGCTGTATCATCCCTATCTATGTGAGAAATGTTATCATGGACTGTATCATACAAATCCCTATCTATGTGAGAAATGTTATCATGGGCTGTATCATATTTTTCTAATGAGAACCAGTATCAGGAGCTTTTTCGAAGCCATGTATTTATTCTAAATTACATTCATGAAAGGTGAAGATAATGAACAGTGATCAATCTCATAACTCCTATAAGCAATGTAAAATAGAGAGTTGGAAAAACACGGACCCCTGGACATACCAGAGGTGGGATCAGGTGCCTAGGGGGAGTAAGTATCCCCTGTCGACCGGTCACACCCACTGTGAGCCCTAAACTGTAAATAATTATCATGTAGATAAATATGGAAATGTTCGACTTCGAGGAAATTGCAATAACTTGACCCGAAACTGGGATCGAACCCTAGTTTCTTGCTTCCTAACCACCAGGCTATTCATTTCCCCATTGACTTGAATATTAAAGATGTTTAAAACTGAAATGTGATTATGTAGAATTTTCCTCCGATTTCGTGGGGCTCCTAAGTTTATTCTTACGATTTCTGTATAACTGCTTTCGTTCTAAACACTCATAAAGGTAATATTTTGTATGGTAAGTATTTTGATAAAATAATATTTATGAGAGTAAATTTAATTTTCATCCTTAAAATGATATAACTACATGTACTATCATGTATGTATGTAATCCAATATTCCTCTGCACATGTCAATATAACATAAAAGCGGGGTAAGAGTCAGAGGAATATCGGATTAATATGTATGATGTGCATCGCTAGAAGTAGCAGGAGACAGTTTCGCCCGGTCAACTTTTTAAAAAATGGAAATAACCCATATTTGAAGTGATATTACATGTGTAAAAATGTATACAATAATTTTAGGATACATGTCAAATGTAACTGAGTGATTGATAAAAAGGTTAATATACAACATGTAAGTGTCACCATGATTCCTAGCATATAGATGAGTGCAAATACGAAACTAAGACACGTGGTCAGTCGCTGAAGAAATTCCGGTGAAAATATGCATGGTCCAGGAAAAGATCTGTAGCTGAGAGGGAAGGTGGATGGCCCCGTATGAAAGGTAGATGTTTAAAAAGGACAGATAGGGTTCATGATTGTACACAGTGTCTAAATCCCCATGCTTGGTACTGTGATGGTGTGGAGGTGGTGCACATTAGCCCAAATGAGAGTAAAGCAAAGCAAAAAAGGGACACCTGCTCAGAGCATGTGTTGTGCAGCAGCACCAGTATGTATACATTACATGTAATTTATTAACTACACTAATATGAAATACAAGTATTGACATAAAAGGGAAATGTAATTTTTCATTAGTCTGTCATAATCTGACTTTGATGTACTCCCCCTACCCACATGTTTCAAAACCAATCTCCTGCCACCTGAACAAATATGTACATAGACATCTCAATGTACATAGACATCTCATACTACAAATACTGAGAGTGATTTTGTGACACCCGGATGAAAGGCAACAGAACAGAACAGACTTGCCCCATATTAAACTCGATAGTTGCAATATGTAGACGTTTTGGTTGTTATTATCTTTTGTAGTTTATTTTTTAGTGTTAGTTTGTTTTTCTATTTAGTTTGCTTTTCTATGTAAATATTCTATCGTTCTGAGAAAGGGACGGGTCGTCCCGACAATTTGACAATTCACTGTTGTTTGTGTCGTTGGTCATTTTAGTATTGTTGATTGATTGTATCTTGTTTACCTTCCTTCTCGAGAATTTTTCACTCATATGGAGACGTCACCAACACTGTTGAAGGGCCTCAAATTTAGGCCTATGCTCGGCGCTTACGGTCATTGTGCGGTGATGGTTCTTTAGCGTGCCACACCTACTGGGACACGGAACATCCGTTTTTTAAGGTCATCTCCGAGGACCCGTAACATTCACACCTCATGGCGAGCATTTGGCGATGGAACTGTCACTACCTGTTTTAACGACTAATGTCTGTCGCGGCCGGGATTCGAATCCCGGCCTTCTGCTAGCTAGCTAGCTAGTTAAACAAAACAGGTAGCTAGCTAGCTAGACCACTTCTGCTTCATACTTGGACATTTCATTGAAAGTAGATATTAACGGCAAACTAACAACTCAACTTTACAGTCTCGTTTAAAGTCAGCATTTCGCAAATTCTATGGTCGTTATAACGATCTAGTTTGCCAGTACAACCTATCATTGGGTCAAATGCTGTATGACATGTTTCATGCTGATTGTTAGTCCGTTCTTGGTACGCAGATTTTGACTACGGATAACTCCGTTTACCTGATCAGGATATAGGGCTCACGGCGGGTGTGACCGGTCGACAGGGGATGCTTACTCCTCCTAAACACCTGATCCCACATTTGGTATATCCAGAGGTCCGTGTTCTCCCAACTCTTTATTTTGCATTTCTTTTAGGAGTTATGAGATTGATCACTGTTCGTTATCTTCACCTTTCATGCAGCAACATTGTAGAGGTGCACAGTATTATCAGTATCTTTCCGATGCCGATATTTACCGCGGTACACGAGCGCAAATACAAGTATATTCAAGTTTGATAACTCTTAACAAACAAAAATAAAATTGAAAGAAAACAAAAATTTTAAAAAGAAATTAAAGAAACAAAAATCAACACATTCGTATACACTGCGACTCACTTTATTTACATCGTTTCTTCGTTGTGATGTAGTAAAATATGTCTAATAACTGTACAATCGGTAAAAGGTATAAGTATAGAAAATAATTTGATTAATAATTTGATTATTGTTTATTATAATAAACCATATCAGAATTTACAAGAATTAATAAAAATATTTCATTTAAATTAATTGATATGAAGTTAAACTATTACGACTAACCATAGTATTGACTTTCGATTGAATTAAATTTTAAGTCTCACATTGCTAACATTCGTAAGAAAGCGGCCGTACAACTGAATGTTTTGAAAAGAATAGGATGCAATCATAATCGGTTGAGTAAGTTCACCATTAATTCCTTTATTCTATAAAAGTTTAGTTATTGTTGTCTTACCTGGTATTTTTACGCTGAAAAGAATGTTATAAAAATGGAGAAACTGCAGGAAAGGATCATCGGTTTCATATACGTGTATGATGATTATAGAGTTGTTTTTTCCTTTTTTTTTTAAATCGTCGTCTCCCAAGACCACTATGCACTCTGATTATGAAAATATATATATATACAAATCTTCATGATCTTATTACATTAAAAAATCCCTTTACAGCTTTAGATATTTAAATACTGCTGTTGTGTCCAGTGTGAAAACAACCACGTATGGACTGCAAAGTGCTCCTAAGATGTGGAACTCTTTACCAAATGAAGCTAGGGATCTTACAACCTTAAATTAGTTTTAAAGCTTTACTGACAAATAGTCGGGTCCAACATGCAAAAAGGTCATGTTTAGATCACTGTAGTTCAATAACAGTTTTTCTTTTTGATTTCCTAATTCTCCTTTAATGTAAAAATAAAAAATAACCCCCCCCCAACTCCAAATCTCAAGTGCGAACCTATTTAAATACATTCATGATACAATATACTATTTCAAAACAAACGACGTGTGTATTAGTTACTCAGGTCAGTCTCCATCTTTGAATGACGTCGGTCTCAGTGCAACCTGATTATCTTCGGCAACCACCGTTACCATGTCCGTGTACATACGACGCAATGACGGTTTACATTGTGGAGATGATCTCATACAATAGTCCTTTGTTGTTTTTTTTGCTGAAATTTTCTTCAGATCTTGAAATTTTTATAAGTTATATCGATAGATGTCAATGGTGCACAATTATATAATTGAAAACTACCAGGGGCGGATCCAGGAATTGCGGTTACGGGGGCGCCACTTTATGAGGCAAGGGGTCTGGGGCCGCCTTTAGGCCCCCGGTGGGTACAAGGCGAAGTCCTGGTGGGGGCCCAGCTCCCGGAAGCTCCTGGACTTTACAGGGCTTGAAATATGTCTCCTATTAATTTAGTCATTTGTACTGTTTTCTATGATTTTTATAAGGTGATATTAATAAAATGACGCAAATATTAGGGGTTTTTGGAACAAATTAAGTTATCCCATCAAAGTAATTCAAGAAATCAAAAGATTTTGTCATTTATTTCTCCGGGAGTGGAAGAAATTATTGCTTCTTATATCGTTTAATACTTTTTTCTAAACAAGATACCACGATTTACCTTAAATTTGAAAATATTAGGGGGGCGGGGCGCCGGCTGCGCCCCCCCCTTGAATCCGCCACTGACTACCGTCAGGTACAGCTTGTATTCTTTTAAACTCAACCTAGATTAAGTATTTCCAATCAAGAACAGATTGAATATTTTATGGTATCAATTGTGTATAGACGATTGTAAAAAAAAAAATGTAAAACTTGTGAGATATTTATTACTAGGAATTCATTTATTAATAATCTCACCGGACGAGTTTCTGTTCCAATTTTTTTTTTAATTTGACCTGTAACCAAGGGGCACTAAATAAAAGAATATCGGGGCACATATTTCATATCAATAATGGTGGTATTCAACTTCTCTATAAACATTTCAATTCTGACCTGATCAATTCAGATCATTCAATCTTGTCAATGAGGGACAGAATTCTAGAAAAAATTACCATCATATCAACAACCCAACCTTAAAGGACACATCATATGTTTCCATTGTATACAAAATTATATGCATTTTGTCTTATAGTAATTAAATCGTAGACAACGAGAATATCACTGAATCAAGACTCTGGTAGGAAATAGATTCTGAATTTAGCTATCGAACACACACAAAAAAATAAAAAATAAAAAAATAAAATAAAAACCCCACACTTTTGGCTATCGATCTTAATTGTAGTTTTATCGTTGCATTTCTTTTCTTACCCGTGTAAAGCGCCTTAGAATAATTTGTCTATATAAATATTACTATTATTATTACACTGTATGAACTAATCCACTAGGAAATAACGTGAATGTGATGGGACTTTTTCCAAATACACAAAGAGGTAAACGCAGTCATGGACATTTCTTCTGAATCATGCCGCCAGTTCCTTAAACTTAAATTTACAAACAAAGCAATAGATGGCGTCAAAATAAGAAACATTCTTCGTCATAAAAGAGTTCAGTCTTGTATTCCAGCATATTTCAAGTTCAAGTCTACACCCAGTATTTCCTACAAATATACTTCTACTATTGCATCCAAACTTACAGTGCCTAGATTTAGACCAATTTATACATAATCCACCTACGTGTTCTTCGTCTTCTTTCAACTATAGTCCAGCTGGAGATGTCATTACTGGTGATGTTGATATAGTTGAAAATCAGGACCTGATATCATTTATTTTAAAAGGTCCTAAATTGAGATCAATTTGATCTTCCAATTAACGATATAAATTCACATCTATTATGAAAGGTAAAGATAACGAACAGTAATCAATCTCGTAACTCCCACAATGAATGAAAAAATAAAGAGTTGAGCAATCACGGACCCATGGACATACCAGAGGTGGGATCATGTGCATAGGAGGAGTAAGCATCACCTGTCGACCGGCGCATATTTGAACTTCACTATAACATTTATGACTATTATGAATTCTATTCAAGATTACGCCAGACGATGTGTTAAATATGAAAATGAAGAACTTGATACATTGTTAGAATGGATTAAAAGTATAACGTAATAGACACATCAAAACAAAAGTGCGTACCATCTATCCTTCTGTGTTTAGTAAACCAAAAGTGATAAAAGATTAGATAGGTTTACATGACAAAGCTTGTAACAACATTGTCTTTGTTTACAAGGCTCATTAATACAACTGTATTTTAAACAAGTTTGCCATTGATTTCACATTTGGTAGTCGTACTTATACTCCAATTTACCGTTTTAGAAGATGAAATTCTTCAAAATTATGCTTTAGGTTTAAACACATTTAATATCCCAGTCAATGGAACAAATGGATATGAGTTACTGTACCTATCCTGGATTGCTAAACTTCACAAACCCCTTACAAGATACATTGCTGGATCCAGTGAATGTTCTACCAAACTCCAATCTGATGAGAAAATTCAAATCTATTGTACTACAACATATACCAGAAAAAACGTAAGTCAAATGTGGAATCTAAAAATAATCTAAATAACTTCTAGTAAATTTGAAATCATGCACAAAACGTTTCTCAAATCAGCAACATCAATACGTATGACTTCAACACTTTACACGACCATTCCTCGTGATAAATTAGATACCAGTCTAATTAAAATCTGATCTTCTCTAATCGTTACACTGGAGAAGGATGTGACAGCAATGCATTTGAGGTCATGTTATTGACCCCAGTCGCATGAATAATTCAATAAATATTCGACCAATAACAATAGTTTGACAAAGAATCAAGGACCAATCAGGAATCGTTTTACTTAAGTGTATTCGGATTGTAAGTTCACAAAATGTCGTCGATCCATGAAAAGATTAAACGAATTCCAAATATCAGCGTTAAAGTAGTACAAGCTGTAACTGACGTATTTTTCAACTATCCAAGTATGCACCAATTAACACCTATCGGTATAACCAATATAATCCCCAAGATCTGAAGAAACTTCAGCAAAATAAACAAGGAAATATTGTTTGAGAGCATACCTACAATGACCGTTTCGTATTAACTGCCATTGCGTAGTATACACAGACATGGGGACGATCATTGCCGAACATAATCGGGTTGCTGAGACCGATGCCATATACAAAGACGGAAACTGACTTGAGTAACTACACGTGTCGTTTGCTTTGAAATATTGCATCGTTTCTTGAATGACAAGAAATACTGTAAGTATAAGAGAGTAATAATTACGCAAATGTCACATTCAAATAAAATTTTAGAACACTTGTTTCTCATTTAAAAAAAAACCCAACAAGATCCGCATATCAGAAATATCTAAATCATTTTCTACACTATAGTATCAATGCTGACGTCACACTTCAACCTCACATTGCGTCATACTCAACATGCATCGTGACACACTTTTTGTGTATTCAAAGCATTTATTTTTTTAAAAATAGAAATTTAACATTTGTTATTTCTTTCTATATGAAAGACCTTGCCTGACTGTGTTGCGCCTCTGAAAAAAGTTAGCTCAAAACTCTATTTGATTTGAATTTTTGACTGTATACAATGCAAGGTATGTTGGTTGTCATGGCAACCATTTTTGCTGAGATATTAAAATTTCTTACTTCAACAAAAATTTATATAAGCCTTGTTTATTTACCTTAAACTAAAAAACTATTATCTTAATTGTTTTTATTTTGGACTTTAAAGAGGTATACTTCACTGTCTTTTCAATGACTTTGTCCTTGTTACCATGGTAACAACAAAGTGATCAATAACATCGTATTATTTGAATTTCAGTGACTCAAACATGCAATTTCAATGATTTTATCAATAAAACTACATAAAATTTTAGCATTCTTCAATAAAAAAAAAATTTCACTTCCAAAAAATTCTCCATGATGTCTGTTAACATCGCTCGTTGCCCCCCCCCCCCCCCCCCATTTTATTAGATTATTCTCTTGTGCTTCTCGGTAATTATAGACATACGTATGATAAATTCCAAGTATGTTCTGGTGTAATAGCAAAATTTTCAGGTTAGCGAAATCCGTCATTTGATTAGTCAAGTGTGAAATTATATGACATCAAACGCAATGCTTTCAGACCCTTCTCCAGTGTAACGGTTAGAAAAGATTTGATTTTAATTAGATTGATTAAATGCTGGACATTTTGACATCATAGACAGTTGCTTCTTTAACAAAATCGAAAAACGAAATATCCATATCTAGTGATCAGTCATTCACGAATTACTTTGTTAAACACCACTCTGATTCAAAGCACAAGTACTCAGAGGTTGATATCAAAAAGATGCTGGAGTTCCTTAATCATAATATCGTTGTAGTATTTGGTGATCAGGTCGGCCTTCCAACAGCCTGTTGGAATAACCATGGGCTTGAGTTGAGCTCCTTTACTACCTGACCTTTTCTAGCACGTCGTCAGCACTCTCCGGAGAGCTATTGACATGACTCCGGTGTCGTCATCGGCGTCATACTTCAAGGAAATAACTTTAACCTGGGCTACATCTTTTGAACCAAGGGGAATAGGATTTTCATATTTCACATATAGATGCCTCGTGGAAAGACCTTTGTTTTGGTACCAAAATGTTTGACCTAGTGACCTTTAATGTGGACTATTAAAAACTTTTAACCTGGGCTATATCTTTTGAACCAAGGGGAGATAGGGTTTTGGTATTTCACATATAGATGCCTCATGAAGTCATGAAGAGACCTTTGTCATGGTACCAAGACTATTGAGCCTGGACTTTGACCTATTTGTTTTTAAACTTTAACCTGGGCTATATCTTTTGAACCAATAGTGATAGGGTTTTCATATTTTACAAATAAATGCCTAATGAAGAGACCTTTGTTTTGGTAGAAGACATTTGACCTTGAACTTTGACTTGCTGTTCAAATACTTTAGCCTTGGTTATATCTTTTGAACCAAGGGAATAGGGATTTCATATTTCATATTTAGATGCCTCATGGCCAATCCTTTGATATGTAAGGTGAAGATAACGAACAGTGATCAATCTCATAATTCCTACAAGCAATACAAAATAGATAGTTGGGCAAACACGGACTCCTGGACATACCAGAGGTGGGATCAGGTGTCTAGGAGGAGTAAGCATCCCTTGTTGACCGGTCACACCTGCCGTGAGCCCTATATCCTGATCAGGTAAACGGAGTTATCTGCAGTCGAAATCAGTGTACCAAGAATGGCTTAACAATCGGTATGAAACACGTCAGACAGCATTTGACCCAATGCGAGGTTGTACTGACGAAGTAGATCGTTATATGGTATGAAAACTTTAGACCTAGTAACCTTGGACTTTGACCTATTTTTCAAAAACTAACCTTTTCAACGATAGGTTAAGTAAAGTCATGCTTCCCGGCAAGCTATGCTATCTTCTGACAACTCTTGTTATTTTCCTATGAGGCAGAATTTATTCAAAAGAGAAGAAAAATCTCTTGATGTGGCCTTTATCTCGACATTTAGAGATATCGACGACGTTTTATCTATTAACAA
This sequence comes from Ostrea edulis, assembly GCF_947568905.1. Taxonomy (NCBI): domain Eukaryota; kingdom Metazoa; phylum Mollusca; class Bivalvia; order Ostreida; family Ostreidae; genus Ostrea; species Ostrea edulis. The sequence goes on along the minus strand of NW_026606004.1, from coordinate 29,154 downwards.
TAATTAGTTTCATTCAGATGTCAATTCGATATATCACTGTAAACTCGAAATAAAAGACAACACAGTCTTACACATCTCCTTCATACTTAGATATTTTATTGAACATATATGTTAATGGCAAACTAACAACTCAACTTTATGACAAACTGGATGATTTTAGCTTCTCCATGGTATAACTTCGTTTCATTCCTTGTGGGGTTTTTTTCATTTGGAGGTGGTATGTTATATACCCATACTATTATTATTACAGAAAAATTACCATTTCCTGTGTTTTATGGCAGGTGGTAGGTAGATGTCATCATTGTTAGCTGCAGATGGGCAGCATTATACTAGTAGTCAGCTTTGTAGTGAGTTTCTATTTTTTTATATGGAGAAACTTCTAAATTGGCGGGTGTTAATTTTGTATGTTATTGTAATGTTTAGTAGTGCAGTAACAGTGCATGAGATTGATAGTTATTTATTTAATGGTATGCATACTTATTGATTTCAGCATAAATTTATCATATAATTATACATGATTTAGATTTACATTCATTATTTTTAATACTATTTTGAAGTTACGTGTAGGTATTCTTCACATATACGGTATTCTTTATGTATGCATACTCAGTGGACAAGTTTTATAAAGTGTAGATCAAGGAAGGTAACTCCATCTGCGCCACGTATGTTTTCTGTCTCTGGTTGAAAGAAATGCCTCTTTGTATTGATAATCTATATGGATTAACTTTACTACCTATTTAACATAACTCAACACCTAAGTACATAGCATACAGCCAGCCGTGTACGTTGGAGGCCGTGCACATTTATTCAGACTTGTACAGAAATGTGAATGAAAATACACAATACTGTTCCATATAAATATACTAGTACAATTGTATATAATAGTACGTTATACTCGTTTGTGAACACCAGAGCCAATCAGGAAAAATCTAGAAATAAAACGATAATAATCGTGAAAACTCTAGAAAACCTGTATCCGATGCCATTGCTCCATGATGCAGGGGGAGTGTGACGGACCTTAAACTTTACAAATATATCAAATGAGCTATTTGTCATGTCTGCAGGAACACCAGCTAGAAAGTGACCAGCGGCGAGCCTAACAAACCCGCTTCCTCCCCATGACAGTATACCACCCTCCTATTGGTCAATAACTGTACTAAAACACGATAATATAACATGAATACATAATTTTCCCGTTTTACTAGCGAACCGCGGGAAAACACAAATTCTAGTATGTGTACTACATCATAATTAAATTGTTAGGATGTATTATCATGTCTTATTGAAGTTACTTGTATTAACAATGTTATTCTAGCAAACTGTCATCGTTATCATCGACATCATCATTACGAATAAAATGATTACGCATAAATTTACAAATAAGTTCTTATATCTCTGACCAGTACAGATATAAAGAAAAAGTTGGTGGTGCATTAGCTGCTCACTTCTGGCCACAGGGGCTAAGCCTATTTTGGGCCCGAACTATGTGATACCATAAATATAGAAAGGGATCTAACTCTGACCCAGATAAAAATAACTATCCACTCGCTTCAAATGCATAAAAAATTAGAAACTAGGTGCGATATCGTGATTTGCCGATCTCCTTGAATAGATTAATGTTTTAACTACTTGCATGCCAAATTTCAAGCCACAGGTTCTTTTTGAGAATAACAGAGATATATGTCATCGTTCTTTCTATTTCACTTGTTTATTTTTACTAGGACATTTACCGGTCCATGTCACGGAGTCGTTTCTCGCCTATAACAGCAGCGAAATTCAGACTAGTGTGGAAGATTTCGGACCTGTCAATTAAAATTTTACATTAAATATACGCTACTTACTTACTCATACTTTTAAATAATGTTCTCTATGTTCGCCATATCTGGGTCGCTTATTTTATAAAACATCAACTCCTGTCCATTTTGAGAAACGCACTAAAGACCCGAAATACCTAAAACTTTTAAGAAGGGAAAATGAGTAAAAATAATCTGAATGAAATAAAATAAACAAAAATAAAAAATTAAGAAAGCTAAAAATCAATATTTAATTTCCTTCTAAAGGTGCAATATCACAAGAATAATGTTTCGATCAATTTTAAGGCATTTGAGATATTAAGTGCATCGGGTATTTAGTGCTTTCATTAAAATGGCAGATCTTGTCAACAGTTGATGCTGGTGAGGAAAAAATGAGCCGTGTAACGTCTACATGAAGAACATTAAAGTATGAGGAAGTAAGTTGTAGAAGAAAGTAGAAGATTCTTCTACAATGCTACAAAGATATTGGAAGGCATTGCCATTTGAAAACAAAAAGTAATGAAACATAACTTCAGAAACGTTGTGAAGTCATTTTAACTACTATGTAAGAAATGGTACATGATGGGTTTTTTTCTTTCATAAATACACTTGTCATTATCCTTGTTTGCTTCTGTATTCTCAGTAATCTGCCTAAATTTTACTTTGTATTTCTATCTATCTATCTATATATCTGTCTGTCTGTCTTTCTATATATAAAACCCTAAATTGACCAACGACACGAAAATGTATTTCTATATATAAAACCCTAAATTGACCAACGACACAAAAAATTACATAATATGTTATATTTTTAATCCTTATATAACTTCAGTATTTGACCTTGTATCCACTTTGAAGATCCGACACTGATCTCCCCTCCCCTCTATCTTTCTCTCTCTCAATCGAGAGAGAGAGAGAGAGAGAATGCAAAAATCGAAATTTAGAGGAATCTTAGTCTACCATATAAATAAGTAGTGGAATTATTTTAATTCTGCCATAGAAACACACAGAAATATGTTCACACATAGCGATTATGCTACATATTTTAAAACACAAAACGCATAATGATTCACAAGCACAATGTCTATACAATTTATATCTGCTCTAATAGAATTTCTATTTCGGAAAGAACGTGACCTTGAAATGACATTGACACAATATAACGAGATATGCGACACATCCATTTTTCTGTGCGTCAAATTAACGCACATGCATATACATTCTATAGTTGTTGCAATCTCACGCGTCCAATAAATATGAGAAGAATCCACCGTTAAAGAGGAATATCAAAGAACTACATCAATCGGTTCTTCTTTACGGTCTTTCATGTAGGAGTATATATTCACGATGTTTATGACGATCATAATCACAACAAGAACACCCCCCACCACAGGAATAAGATATTTCAGCGAAGTATTATCACAATCTTTTGTTGGGAAAGCGGACGTTGAATTCCCTAGAACAGCAAAATAATATTTATTAGATACACAAGATACAATCGATATGAAGAAGACATCGATTTCCTAATTCATTTAATTAATCGTTGGGTCAAACGGTGAGAGAAATAAACAGGTTGTGTGGATTATCATGAATTTTCAAGAAGTTTTTATTTATTTTTTTAAAAATTAATAGCTTTTCAAAACATAAATAAACATACAAGACAACTTTCATCCTTGCATTCACACATTTGGGGAAAATAATAACATGAGTAGCATTTTAAAGTAACAGCATTTAAATCATTTGAAAAATTTATTCAGAAAGACATTTCCATTTTGACTACCTTTTCATAAAGACATTTGTGTTAAAAAGACTTTTTTTCGTGTGAATAGTATAGTGGTAAATATGCTAAAATATCATTAAATGTAAACCTTTCCTAGAGAATGAAAATATCTCTTGACCAACAACATAGTACTATGATTAATAATATTTTCATGATCAGTCAATAGGCCAAATATTATTGTTTGTGAATCAAATTGCACTCTTTTCCCTGTTTTTGAAATATCCAAAAAAGACAAGCATGACCAAATTCTGGCAACAAATGGACAGTAAACAAATATATGTATAATGGTATCTGGTTCTTCCGAACAGATGGAGCAAACCTTTTTATCTAAAATTTTTATCTTATGCAGATAATTATTCGTACCTATAATTCGGTGTATAATTCTGTATGTAAACCATATCAGTCCAGTGTCTTTAGTGGTAAACATAATGATGACTTTTTCTTACTATGCAGGAGTTTGATTTGTTGATTACACAAACAACGGAATTGAACTAGTACAACTACGATATCTAACTCTGGTTCTAAACTATCTTCTATCAAAAGAGTAATTCTAATCAGATTGAATAAGACGGTACATTAATAAATCAAGTTCTAAAGTACTACCGGTATTTTCTGTACATTATGTTACTCAATTCATACATGTATATCAAATTATAGCATAAAAAGTAAGAAATGTGGAAACTATTCTAGAGGACCGGGTAATTAAGATACTGTTATACGTGATAGGTGCTCTATGTGTGGCTTCACGTACAAAGGAGTAAATCACAAGGCTATGAAAACAAACTAAAATACAAACACTAAGCGCACGGTACTGGTGTCACTTTACGTTACGCTTATAACGTCATAAATTGTGGCAAAATATAATCACGAAAGCAACGTCACATTTTAAACAAATTCATTATCTCCAAGCTGTAATATCATAACTAAAGCACATGCATGATTTAATGTTTAAAAATTGAAAATAAATCTGTGTACGTGTATAGTGTACATTCATAAAAATTATGAATTCTTAGAAATACTCCAAAGTATACGTACTGTATTTATTTCACCGTGCCTACAACAGCAGGCATGTCGTATGAAATAAGGGTACCCGTTTCGGTAGGTTTCGTTTTGCTTCGGTAGATTTCGTTTCCTTTCGATTTCGTTTCGCATTTTACAGGTAACCATCCCATGAAATAAGGCTTGCAATTCTTATGAATATGACCTCTGAGAAATTTGAACACAGTAAAAAAAATCAGTTTTGGTTTTTTCTAGGATATATATAGACTTGCTCAAGTCTCTATGTTTAATAATCATTGCTCTCTTTAATACTTTTTATTAATGCCAAACACGGAAGGGGGGAGGGGGTTTAAAAACTCCCGTACGTTTCTGTCATCGATCTACATCGATCACGCTCTAGTGGAAAAAAAAAACAACAACCAGCGCATAGAAAGTATATGTAGTTTTGCGCTTTATAAATGAATAATAATAATAACCACGGTGAGTTGAAGTGAGAGTTAAAAACTTCCAAATAATATTACATTTTAACGTTTTAATGTTCACTTTCATTTCTGAATAAACAGTAGAAAAGGTATACAGAGTGTTATTTATACTCGTATGTTTTACTTGCGAATCGGTTAGTTTCAATATATATCATATTTAGTTTTGAAGGGGTGGTCTCGTGAAAACCGTGTGACTTTAGATTTTTTTGTCAGATGTTGAACTTTTGATCTAATGATATTGTTATTCATATGCTGAAATCTTGATTTGTATTCGATAATCTTGATATCTATATGCGGACGGAAATTTTGATTTATATGTGAGAAATCTTGATATTCATATGCGAATTTTTTTTATTTTACTCTACGAGAGAGAGAGAGAGAGAGAGAGAGAGAGGCTTCCTCTACTCTTCTGGAGTACCAACGCATGTGGGCGAAATATTCCAGGGGCAATCGCTCACACCCGCCAGATATCACCTGGGTCCTAAATACAACAGTGAGGTTGTTCAACACGTCACTGATACTCTAACAAGATTTTGACATTCAATTCATTTAATATGTGACTTATGTATATATCTTTCATTCATTGGAAGGGGGGGGGTACATAAGATCTAACACGCTATATATATCCACCGTTCTGGTGCCTGTGCTCACACCCACCTCCTAGGGAATGCTGCAGGCTGGTGCATGTTGGAAACTGTAGGAGGGTCCACAGTTTGCTTTGTACTTGCTCTTTAAACCAGGTAGCACGCAGGAGACAGGTGAGATGCGCAGAGATCTCTTCCCCCTTAGAACATGACCACCCGTTCAGGTCCAGGCACCTATGTCCATATAGGGCCCCCTGTGTTGCCCCTACGTTGGTAGTCAAACTGGCCGCCTCCCCAGTTCCCCACAAAAAATTGCACGCGACCCTTTCCGCCATATATGTAAATTTGCACCCTGTTTCTGATTACGATTAACAAATATTCAAATTTGTATCACTCTTGTTAATCCAGCTAGCTAAGCAGCCTATGGGGGATTACAGAGCAGCCACCCAAGCTTCGACATAGCTACTGGGTTTATTCAGCATATTAGGGCAAGGTCAACTATTCAATTCAGGCCAAATGTCTCACGGCTGGTAGTGCTGTATATTTATTAAAGTTTAATTTTAGCAGAGTAGCTCTTCTAGTTAAATTTAAGACATCCGAGGTCAGGTCATGGTCAATGAAGCTAATTCTTTTATCAATTTTTGAAATTATGCATTTCACCTACAATCAATAATGACTAAATCCATGCGTACATCTAGCAATTGTACATCAACATTATCAAATACGAATCAAATATTATGGAATATAAATCGAGATTTATATAATTATCGAATATAAATAACAAGGTTACCAAATGTAAATAAATAACAAGATTATCGAATATAAATCAAAATTTTCGCATATAAATATTAAGATTATCGAATATAATTAAAATTTTCTCGTATATGAATAACAAGATTATCGAATATGATTAAAGAGTTTCGTATATAAATCAAGATTTGTATAATATTGCAACGTTTTACACACCGTAAGTGTATCTGTTCAATGCTGAATTTTTATATGCATACATACAGTACATCGCCGCAAACCACGGGTTATTGTTTCATTCTATTTCACAAACGTTTGTGAAATAGAATGAAACAATAACCCGTGATTTGCGACGATGACATACAGTAGTACATGCAACAAAACGTAGTCTGTACAATTGTCATTTGATAAAGTCAATTAAAGTATATGTACCAGATCTAGAGCAAAACATATCTATGAGATACACATGCTATATAGCTCAAATACCTTGTATACTATTTTTAAAAATCATTTTAATTTAGATCATTCAAAAATAATAAAAGCAACATTTTACGTTTTAGCGCGACAAAATCACATGGGACATTTATTTGGACATTAAGTATCTTTTCGTTTTCCTAAATGGACGCGGGATAAAATGAAATGTTGTATATTCTATATAGTAAATTTTATGTACTTTCTGTTAGTTATATTCATTAAAATATTCGCGTTGGAATAATGCTTAGAAATAAGACATAAAATGGTAGAATTGTTTAAAAAGCGCGGTATTTGTAGAATAAGGACATTTCACTGGACACCGATAAAATCAACCTACTTCATGGATATACTCAGAATTTTATAATACTGGTATACATTGTGCTCTACGATACATGTCATTATAAATGTAACAAGGATAGTCAACTTCCCCCTGTATTAGGCGTGCTACTGGTCATGATGATTTGCATTTGCAGTCTATCTACAAACACGGGACACCACTGACAGGCACTGTCTTTGCCATTTTTAAGGTCGCTATATCAATTTTATGAACTAAATGTTTAAAGTAATTGGTTTATGGTTTTTAGATAAGGACGTCACAATCATACACCAATTCTTACGTTATTTGAGACAAAATCAATCAATTTATTAATCTGTGGATAAAGCGTATGCATATTTCATGTAACGCGGGACAACGAAAAATGACGACATCTGCGTGTATTTATTGCTAATGAAATGCGTGTAAATTATATTTTATATAAGCTATTATCATTATTTATATATTTTCCTTGCCATTGATGTATAAGACTTTAATAATCCACAAAATATACAACTGTGTAAACATAGCGGAAACATTTTCTAATGCACGTATGAAAGTAACACCAGTACCGTGCGCGACGTCATAATTACATAACTTTTTCATATTACAAATGAATGTCAGAGTTACGAACCCTTGATAAAATACCTAGTTTAAACAACAGCATGAATACGCAACTTCCGAGATATCAGCTCTTCTGTGATGGAGGTACGTTCAGTGTTCTGTTGAACGCTTGAGTGGGTACAAGATGTATACATATAATATAGACTAGCTATGTAAATACAGATAAAAGTAATGGAAGTGTAAATTTTGTTTATATCAGCCGCTGGTATACATTAAACTGACCATATCAAGTACAATTTATGTTTATCAGCTTCTATTACCCAAACTCTGCTCACCGTAGCTCGTTTTTGCTGTCATTAAAAATCTGAACAAAAGAGTGATTGAGATTGCAAAATTGTCATTTATTACAATACCAAATGACGAAAGAAATCTTCAACATAAAATTTTAGGGGAAATCAGCTAATACATTCTACATCAAAGTACCTGCAAAGCTAAATTACTCAAAGTCTGATTTCCCCCAAAGAAGACAAAATAACTTAAATAATGCTACGCTATAAGATGACAAATAAAAATTCATCAAAACAAACCCAGAGCAAAAAGATGGCGAACAAAGGCGCCGATATGTTTCATATCTTGTGGCCTTATTCTCACTGTGCGTAAGAGTTCCACAAAGGGAAAGAACTATTGGGCAACTCAGAAATTGCGTATTGCATCAACAATGGCAGTTCATAATGCGATAGAAAAGATAGAGACTAGACAGGGTAACATTGATAATTTTGCATTTTAATGACATTTAGGAAGGTAAAGAATCCTTATCCCAGAGTATGTGATATTTTTTATTTGTATTATATTTTATTGTATCTCTTGATAAAGGCGCGGGTTACGTCGAAAATTTGAGGTTTATATGTACGTGTGAAAGTCATGTGCAAAGATAAATTTGTTTATTACGTAAAAATTTCCGTATGCTGGAATAGTAGGATTGCTCTGCACCATGGGTACTTTCATTGAACTTTCAGTGACCTGTTCTACCTCTCCTGTGTTTTGGTTTATAAATATATATAATATTAATTGACACAATGTTTTCATGTTGTCTGCACAATCTGGTTGTTAGAATATACATGTAATATAATAATGATGTGCTGTTAAAGGAATCGAACGTACATGATATTATTCACACACACACACACACACACACACATACACACACACACACACACATATATATATATATATATATATATATATATATATATATATATATATTCATTCTATCTTGCCCCATGGAAGATGGAAGAATAACTGCAATATTTCAAGGGCATGCCTTTGCGCCGGATTGATTTATTTGCGATCTGTGTGACGTCATCGGATGACGCATTGTAGATTTTTTTTTGTATTTGGACCATAACTGACCTTAACATATGAAACATTTATACATCGGGAACATGCTGCAGAGATGATATATGTAAAACCCTACGCTAGTCACTACAAAGGCCAAGAAATTGTACATTCGAAGGTCAAATGTCCAAGATTAAGTTGAAATTTTTGCACTCGATTTTCTTCACCTTAAATAGGTCCAATTGTACTGAAAAGCGTGGTTTCTGCTGTAGTTACTAGACTCGCTGTGGTACCTTTAGGGAAAATATTGTGAAAACAACCTTATCTTCAAGCGAAGATTTTTTTTACATACACAAATCATTACCATCATATGAAAATAAAAAGATACACATCAATCTAATTAAAATTAGATCTTTTGATCCGCTCATGTATATCGCTACACAAGGATCTAACGAAATCGCATACCGAAGTCAAATCTAGTGACCTGTTAATCATGCATATTCAACGATACGTTCATCCAATCAGAGAACTCTTAATATTTACATTTGGTAAACAAAAAATTGGCAAAAACAACATATATGGCGACTGAATATTGGCGCACATTATGAGTTTTGAATGATTGCAAGATTCAATCTTTAAACGAAGAACAAGAAAGATGTGTTAATACTGTGCTGAATAATGAAGACTGTATGACAGTTTTTCCTACCCTCCGCGGTAAAATTATCACCTGTCGAATCACATCAACCTTTTCCTTTACAAGTAAGTTTTAATTTTAATTTATATAACATCTTGATTTTGAAGTTCCATTCAATGTCGATCTCTCTTACAACAAATGCAAATCAACAAATATTTGTCAAACTATACACTTTTTGAGGTGTCCTGGCGTGTCTGGCACGTTGCTGTTACCGGAATACTTTGGCAGCTATTAGTAAGATTTCAGTGACTCGAATGACGTGCGTTTACACCGTCGATTTAATAACCAATGCGCTGATTGGTTTGACTAGAAGGTCATTAGATTTGAACTCCGTATGCAGTTTCGTTAGATCCTTGTGTAGCGATATACGTGAGCGGATCAAAGGATCTAATTTTAATTAGATTGGATACACATTAACCTGAAGTAGTTCCAGTGACACTGAAGATCGTGGTTTCTATTGTAGTTACTGGGCTCGCTGTGGTACCTTTAGGGAGAATATTGTAAAAAAAAAAAATCTTATCTTCCAGCAATATCATGTTTACACACAAATTATCATCATCACTAAAAAGTAATATGAAAATAGAAAGATGCCGGTATGTATTTTAAAATCTAAGTAAGATTTATTTGCTTCTGTATTACCTAACACAGGGCATCCGTTGACGTGATGACAATCCTCTTGGGAACAATTACAAGTACTTTGACACTGTGTACCATAGGAAGGAAAATCACAAGGCTCTGTGCAGTTTTTTCCTTTGTTGGTTTTATATCCCGCAAGACACTCTGTTCAATATAAAGTTATAGCACATGGGTGTCAACATAATTATGAACATAATGGTGTTACTATTACTATATAGATACATTTAATGCCTAGTAAATAAAAAACAGATTTTTGCAAATTCATTATGTATTCATTTTATTCATTAAATGATGTTTGCCTGTAACGTACAACCATAACAAAATATGGTATATTTAGCGTTTATCACATTTGAAGATTTCACGCGTTCTTTAAACATGAGTATTGTCCCGTAGGGATCCGGTTTAAAATAATCAGTACCCTTTGCTTGTCGTAAGAAACGTCTAAATGGGGGTGGTCGTTCAGATGAGACCGCAAAAACGAGGCTCCATGCCACAGCAGATGTGGCACTTAAAGACACCCCCCCCCCCCGGCTCAAAGGCCGTAAGCGCCCAGCATAGGCTTAAATTTTGCAGCCCTTCACCGGTAATGGTCACGTCTCCATATGAGTGAAAAGTTCTCGAGAGGGACGTTAAACGGTATAAAACCAATTATGAATACTTTTTTTTTTTTTTTTTTTTTTTATTGTTTTTATCATTTTCAACAAATACATATACACCTTTTACTCACACTCTCATACAGATTAAAGAAAGCGATATAGACAATTACATGTATATTCTAGTACTTATTGTTCAAAAAAAGAAGAAGAAATGCTGTTATCATTAATTGAAAAGACATTTCCATTTAGACCATTTCTTTTTGTAAAATATTTGTTCTGTAAGTTTTTCTTCCAAAATGTAGTAATCATATAAACATTTCAAAACATCATCAAAAACAATATTGACATTCTTTCTTGAATATTGGAATATGTATCTCTTTACTAAGAGGATTATAAAGTTTAAAACCATGTGTTCTTTTTCTGGAAAACCATAAATAACAGTTTGTACACTAAATCCCATTCTTTTACCAGATTTTTGAAAAATCCAATCTGATAATTTTTTCCATAGTGTAGAGACAGAGGGACAATAAAAAAAGATATGCTTAATTGTTTCTGGTTCTAGTGCACATATTGAACAAAGTGGAGAGTTTTTAATTTTTGATATATGTAGGAGTTTGTTAGTATCCAATATTCTATGAATGATTCTATAGTTGAACCATATCAGTCCTGAATCTTTTGTTACAGATTTGATGTTTGTATATACATGTTTCCAATTTAAATCTAATTGCAAATTTAAATCATTATCCCATTTGTTTTCACAAATAGGTCGATGCTGTGATTTTGATATTAAATAGTCATAAATATTCCTAGAACCTTTTTTGTATTTGCATAGAATTTTAATGAATTCAGGTTGATATGGTTGAAAAGTTGTATCATGTGTAAGTAGTTTGATATTAGGCCATGAGTGCATAATAGCTTGTTTTAATCCCTCATATGTAGTAAATGGAATCTGAATTGAGTAATCATTTGTGATACTCTGGTAGCTGATAAAGTTGCCATGCTTATCTAATAAATCAGATATTATATGAAACCCCTTGTCATATAATTGCTTGCAAAATATGAATTTATTTTGAATCTTTATTTTATCATTATACCACAGGGGTTCCATAAAAATGTGAAAATTATTCATTTCAAAACTTTCCAAAAATTCTGCGAAGTAAAATAAAGTTTCTTTCCAAAAAGAGTTTCTAGTGGAATTTGCTTTTTTGTTTACAGTAAACAGGTCCAAAATGACACAATTTTGTAATGTTACAACCAGTAATTTCAGAAAATAAGCTTATCCAGCTACATGTAGAATTAGTTGTAAAAAGTCTCCTAAACCAAGTTAGTTTGAGAGACTTGATAAATGTTTCTATATTGGTCATTCTACACCCACCATTTTCAAAATCTAATTCTAGTGTTTTTCTAGAAATTTTCTCCATTTTGTTCCCCCATATAAATTTGTAAAAAGCTTTTTATAAGTTGCTTTATCCACTGTAAACTTGGTTTGGGAAGCGAAATGAACAAGTGCGTAAATTTTGATAGAAACAAACTTTTCACCAATGTAATTTTTCCTATGGGAGAAATATTTCTTTTTGACCATTGGGTTATTTCTTTCTGGATAGCTGTAAGCCTGTTATCAAAATTAAGCTTTTCCATGTTCTTAAGGTTTACAGTATATGTAATGCCTAAAACTGTGAATGGTCCTGTTGTCCATTGTAATCCAGTATCACTACAAAAAGTATCTTTAGTATTAATCTTAGAACCAATCCAAATTGATTTGGTTTTGGAAATATTGGGTTTTAAACCTGAAAATTTTGAAAATTGAAAAAGGAGATCAAGAGCACTTTTTAGACTTTTTTCTGATCCATCCAGAAAAAAAACTGTGTCATCTGCATATTGTATTAAACAAATTCTTTCTTTCTTCATTTTAATGCCCCTGATGTTTTTGTTTTGTCGTATCATATGGCCTAAAATTTCGACACAAAGGTTGAATAAATAAGGAGATATTGGATCACCTTGACGACAATCCCTGCCAATTTCAAAATTTTTTGAAAAAACACCATTTTGAATAACACATAATTTGGCCTTATTGTATAACACTGATACCCATTTGATAAGATCATGACCGAAATTAAAAAAAATTTAAGGTTTCGTACATAAATTTCCATGATATAGAGTCAAATGCTTTTTCAAAATCCACAAGTAAAAGCATACCTGGGATGTGTTTTTCATGTACAGAATCTATTACATCGTAAATAAGTCGCGTATTTTCCCCAATAAACCTATCTTTGAGGAAGCCCTTTTGATTGTCATGTATTAGAAAATCAAGAACATTTTTTATTCTATTTGCTATACATGCAGAAGCAATTTTGTACGTTACATTAAGAAGTGATATTGGTCGCCAATTTGTAAGTAATTCCCTGGGTTTGTCTCCTTTTGGTAATATAGATATAATGCCTTGTTTCTGTGTTACAGACAGTTCTCCCACATTAAATCCAAAGTTTATTGACCTAATTAAAAAACATCCAAGATCTTTCCAAAAAAATTTGAAAAATTCTGCTGTGAATCCGTCACTTCCAGGACTTTTACCATTAGACATATTTTTAAGTGCTAAAAGGGCTTCTTCATTGTTTATATAACCCACTAATGTTTTTGACATGTTGTCATCAAGTATTCCAACATCATTCTTATCAATAATGGTATCAATGTTTACATCATGTAATTTATTATCATAACTAGAATAAAGATTTTTGTAGAATTTCTCAATTTCTGCTAAAATATCTGTCTGTGAAGAAATAGTATTACCATTGCTGAGCATAAGTTTGTTTACAGTTTTATTTATATAATTTCTTTTTTCTAGGCTGAGGAAATATTTCGTTGGTTTTTCTCCCTGCTCAATCCATTTAAGTTTTGTTCTGACAAAAAGGCCCTTAATATAGTCTTTTCTGAGTTCCTCTAAACTTTTTTGAGCAGCATTTAATTTTTGTACAATTTCTGTGGAGTCATCATTGTTCCTTAGTAATTCTAAATGCTTTATTTCTTCTTCAATTGAATGTATTTTTTCGTTTTTTAATTTCTTTTTTATGGAACAATAACGAATAGTAGCACCTCTTATGCTCAGCAAGAGTTGTTCAAAAAACAACTGATCATCTATGAGTAGTTGTAATTCATCATTCTCGATCATATGTATGTAAGCAGGATTATATGGCAAGACGGCATATTGTTCTTTGACCTTATGTATAATACTTTTGATATTGTTTACATAGGTCTGATCCTTGAGTAGTGAACTATTAAACTTCCAGAAGCCTTTACCATTTTCAAATTTAGTTAACTTAATTTCCATACGAACCATCGAATGGTCAGATTTATATCCTGGATTGATATCAATTTTGTCTAGCAAAGCCATTAATTCATTTGATACTAAGAAAAAATCAAGTCTAGCCTTTTTGATAGGATTAGTTTTAAACCATGTGTATCTTTTCCTTTGTTCATATTTCACTCTCCAAGGATCCTTCAAACAATGTATATCCTTCATACTCAAAACTTTTTCTCTTGCCTTTTTGTTATTAACATTATTGTAGTTAAAGTAATCTAAATTTACATCTTGAACAAGATTAAAGTCTCCAGCCATAATAATGAATTCACCTTGAAAGTTTGAGATGATGTCTGATATAGATTGAAAGAAATGTGGATCATCATTGTTTGGCCCATATACATTTACTAATAAGATATCATACTTTTCAAAAATGTTAATCTCTAAAACAAGTAAATTACCCTCTTTATCTTTATGTTCATTTAACACCATGTATTCAAAATTGTTATTGAACAAAATTGCAGTGCCTCTTGCATTTGATTGGCCAGGAGACATGTAAACATCATAGCCCCAAAAAGATCTCACTTGATTGTAGTCATCGAGAGTAAAATGAGTATCTTGTAAAAAATAAATTGAGAAATTCTTTTGTTTTAAGTAATTAAGTATGTCTCTTCTCTTTTCAAATCCACCAAGACCTCTACAATTGTATGTCACAATATTGAAGCTCATTTGACGTCTTGCATGTACATAGTATATAAAAAGATATAAATATGAACCTTTGCGTATTGTAAACATTGTGTCTACACAAGAAAGAATATTGTTGACCATACATGTAGTTTCCAGTAGTACAAGCAATAGTACAAGCACGCACACATCTTTCACACAAAGACAAACACAAAAACACAAAAAACATAAATGTCATGTTCATTCCTGAATGGTTCCCAAGCAAGCCAAGTTTTTACCTCACGAGTTCAGTTGAAAAGTATCACCGGAAATGCATGTCACAAAGTAAATAAAGAACCGGCACTGAATGGATTTACTTTTTTCGTAGCTTTTTATCGATATCGTCAAATAAGTCAAACTTGATTCTGCGATTACCGCACTGTCCATATACCGATCCATTGAATTACCAAGCTGAATTCATTCGTTCGTCCTTTAAGAGTTTGGAAATCAGTTCAGAGTTGTCTTTTGTCACATCATCTGTCACCTTGACTTTGTTCCTCAGCGCTTTGATACTTGATCTTTTCCTCATCACTCTGGCTTTTGTTTCTGCGTTACGTAGTTTGATGAGAATGGGTCGTGGACGATCTTTTTGCCCCGGGATCCTATGTATCGCTACCAAATCCTTTTCCTCTATCTCCGTCCCCACTTCTAACAGAACTTCATTTAGGACCTGGAGTAGATCTTCTCCTTTGTTTTCATGAAATCCATGGAATTTGATATTATTTTTCCTAGAGTATTGCTCATTATAATTTGCTTTTGAAACTGCTGTTTTTGTCATCATTACATTTTCCTCTAGCTTGTTATACAGATCGTTGATAACATCATCGTGATCTCCGATATCTCTAGCTAATCGCTTGTTTTCATTCCTCAATTTCTCATTCTCTTCTCTTAATTTCGTGACTTCTTCATACAGTTTCTTTTCAATTGTTTCTTGGTGATTTTGAAATAGTTCTTCTACTACACTTTGATTATTGATTTGATGTCATTTACTTTGATAGTTCTTTTTAGCTCGTTGTTGATCTCACTGAGTTGTGCTTGTATTGAATCCATTGTGCATGTAGTTTTTTCTGCGGGCGTGAATTTTGGGGAGCTTTCTGAGACAATGGTTTCTTTAGACTGTTTTTTTGCATTAGCTGATTTTGGAGTAGCATTGTTACGAGTGGTTACACTTCCGGTGGGCATTTTGAAATATTTGTCTAGTGTATTCATATACCCTGATATATCGAGTACTAGAGATGTACTCACGCCAGTAACGTTCGCTTCGAATTCTTCTTCCAACAGAAAATATCACTTCTCCAATGTACCATGCACAGAATTTGCTACTACAAATGCTCCAAACATTCGTTGATATGTTCACAATAATTTATAGTCCGGTAGACACACACAAACTCGTTAACTTGTAACTTGGCCGGCCGGTCGCACCTCTCACTCAGCGTGTCCACCCATGAACGGCGCCATTTTTGGAATCCCCAATTATGAATACTGGTATATACTCATTTTGTTGGTTGGTAGTTTGTTACACATCTTTCACAGTGGCGTAGCCTGAGTTAATTAATGTGTACGCCTATTGTACGGCGAGGGGTCTAATAGAGAAAAACATGCCGTAACGACAACGGTTTAGACCCGGAAAGGTGTAACACTAACAATATATCCAAGATATCAGTACCAATAGGGAGACTAATGTACCGCAGATACTGCAGACAATTATTTTTCACCTATGTTTGTAGCATTTAATAGGTTGGGTTTTTTATGTGTACGCCCGGGCGTTTTGACGTAAACGTAGCTACGCGCCTGTTTCAGTTTTTTTCAGTCATATTGAGATATCACATTTCGAGGTATCACAAATTTAGATCTATGCTTAGCAATTACGACCATAACAGTGAGGGTTCTTTACTGTGCAAACGCTTGTTGCGACACGGGACCTCTGTTTTTAAGGTCATATCCGAAAGATCCACGATTATCACTTCTAAATGCGGAGGGTTTTGTGAAGAAGCAATTACTACCTCTTTTAACGTCTTAGTTTTGACGCGGCCGTGGCACGAGCGGGGCTTAAACTCACGACTTGAGCTACGGCCCTGAGCGCTAACCATAGGTCTAAAATTATGGTACTTCACCTACAGCTGTTGAACTCTCAATGCGAGTGAAAATTCTCGACCGGACGTAAAATAATCAATGAAACCTGACATCCACGAAGGAATGTTGGAATGTGTCCGAAGGATCGCCCCATTTAGTCGCCTCTCACGACACTCAAGGGTAATTCTAACCCGGATCCCCACGGGAATCAACACCTTTGCATTTCTAATAGAATGCAATGGTCATAAAACACAAGGATTATGATTTCTTGCTGTGTGGTTCTTATGAAGATTTTAAAATATTGGGGGGATAGTCAATGACATGCCGCGTTATTATCAGTGGCATTGTACACCAAGTGGGGATTGGAGCTATTCATAATGCGTTAACATACACTGACAGCCCACACGGAACACTAGAGGGTCTACCGGGTCAGTACATCGTGTTAATCCTGTCCAATGAATTGTTAATCAAATGTAAAATTATAGCGAAAACATTGAGACAATGTCAGTTTGTCTTTTCATCTTTACTTTTTTCAGTGTATGTGTGTAAATAATACAACCAACAATCAATAGTACACAAAATGGGGAAATTCGATATCTTTGTAAACTAAAAATCAAATGCAGTGGTCGAGTGCCTATGGTTGGAGACCTCTAGATATGGAGATAATTAATACTTAATTAATACTTGAGAACGGACATGCCTTAGATATTTTACTTTGTCACGCTTTAGAAAGTGTGCGTCAAATTTAACATCTGGATTCTTGACACAAAGTTAGAAATCTAAATCATACCTTTAGAAAGAGTCCCAATTACAGACATTAATAGGAAATTAACCTTACGTCCTAATTGTCCCATATTCAGCCATTCCGTTCAAGCTTATCAGTAACTCAGATTGTATCTCATAAATCCACTAGATTCCCGTGAGGATCCGGGTTAGAATAGGTCATCAGTACCCCTTACTTGTCGTAAGAGGCGACTATAAATGGGGCGGTCCTTCGGAAGAGACCGCGAAAACCGAGGCCTCGTATCACAGCAGGTGTGACACGATAAAAATCCCTCCCTGCTCAAAGGACGTAAGCGCCGAGCATAGGCCTAAATTTTGCTGCACTTCACCGGCAATGGTGACGTCTCCATATGAGTGAAAGATTCTCGAGAGGGATTAAACAATATATAATCAATCAATCATAAGTCTACTAGACGTTACTATGCGTTTGTCAATAATTTATTAAACAAAGTATCTATTTTGTATTGCTTATAGGAGTTATGAGATTGATCACTGTTCGTTATCTTCACCTTGCATTTCAGACAATCCGGAAAAAGTTATTCCGGTACCCGCGGCATTTCATAATTATGTTTTCGCTAGGTGGCGCTGTACACCTATAGTATAAATATAAGCGAAGCCGCGAAGCCAAGTCAGTTTCCAAGTTGATGCTGAAGAGAGTGGACAGACGGCTGTTAAAAGCGAATAGAAGGTAATTCAGGAATTGAATTAATAAATTCATTTAAAGCTTTAGACGTAACTAAACAAGCCTTTCCTAGCTCTAAGTATTTATTTTTTAAAACCTGAATTCTAACGCGAGAGCCAAAAGGAGCCGAGCTGCGAGAGCCGGTATCCGATACCTTGAGCTTCCAAGAGCCAGGAGTCCCATTGAGCCGATCGAGCTGTATGAGCCGATCGCTCAAGAGCATTGTACATAATTGATTAAAGACAAGTAGTCTCCACACTTATCTGTATATTTTGTGTAATCATATATTTGTATATTTTGAAACTGCCAGGTCCTCAGAAAGTTAACTGAGGGGATTCAACCGCTTCTGTATGTAGTATTTGTATAATAGGGTTGCACGTTACACATTAAACAAAGTCAATAATTGTTGATAGTAAACAACTTACCGACACACTGGTCACCATCAGCATAAAAGTGAGGACAGCAGTCCAGGGATCTGTCAGATCTTGAGACACATGCAGAAACAATAAAACAACTGAATTTCAAACCGATATATTTAATTCATAAAATTACCTCATATCTATAACGCACATAGAAATATTACTATTATTTTATTCCCACATTATTTAATTGAGGTTTTACGCCGTTTCGGCAATATTTCAGCCATTTTACGGCGGTTAGCAATTGAATTAAGTTTGAATGTGAATGTTTGAGTTTCCCTGACGGCCACTCGGCCGAGTGAGCCTACTCCTTTTCGAACATCAGGGAAACGATCTTTTGCGTGCCAAGGGGGTTGTGATCCTTGATACCGGACACCCTTTCCGACGGACAACAAAAGTTAAAAATACATAAACAGGTTAAAAATAAATCGTGTATGTAAAGAGTTGTATTAGAAAAGTTTTCAAATTTTTATGTATAAGTCGCATTCTTGTAAATATTGTGTAATATAATGATTGTCGATATTTGTAAAAAGTTCTTTCATTGATTGCACACTATTGAAAAGACTATTTTGATGAGCGTAAAATCACTACATTCTAAAAGAATGTGATGTATAGATAATGGACAATCACAAGATATGTATTCAGGCTGAGGTTCTCTGTTTAATAGGTAAGAATGTGTCAATTTTGAATGTCCGATGCGTATTCTCGAAATAATTACTTCGTCTTGGCGTTTCATTACGATGTTACACGAATTGTTTATTTTGTTTTGAACAGAATGAAGTTTACTTGTGTCACAGAAATCCCAATAGATTTGCCAAAGAGAATTTACATACATAGCTTAATGAAATCTTTAAAATCAGTGTAGGCAAATTTGAAGTGTACAATATCATCTTGCTGTGCATTTTTCGCCGCTTGTCTGCTTTGGTGTTGCCATGGATACCAATGTGACTTGGGATCCAGCAGAACTCAACTGTTTTACTTTGTTTAGTTAAAAGATACTACCGGTGTAAGATATCTAAAATATATGGATGATCAATATTCATGTTGTTTATTGACTGAAGGCATGATAGGGAGTCTGAAAATATAGTAAAATGTTTGTCATTAGAAGTTTTTATGTATTCAAACGCAAGCTGAATAGCCTTTGCTTTGGCGGTATAAATTGTTGCTTCATTCGGAAGTCGTGTAGAGGAAACCTCGTTTGTGATTACTGTAGCAGCAGCGACTTTATTTTGGTCTTTTGAACCATCTGTATAGATATCAATTGTAGTGTGTTTGGATTGTTTTATATCGGATATTTTTTGTTTGAAAATAACGGAATTTGTTTCAGATTTTTTATATTCAGAAGGTGATGTGTTTACTGTGGGTTTTAGTAGTTTCCATGGTGGTTTTCAGAAAGTGATGAGGGTTTTACGATGTCCAAAGGTAAGTTAGAATCATGTATATGTTTTTTAACTCGTAGACCGATTGTCTTTATACACTTCTTGTTTTTATGCCCCCGAGATCGAAAATCGGGGGGCATATTGTTTTTGTCCTGTCTGTCATTCTGTCTGAAACTTTAACCTTGCTAATAACTTCTGAACAGTAAGTGATAGAGCTTTGATATTTCACATGAGTATTCCTTGTGACAAGACCTTTCCGTGGGTACCAACATTTTTGACCCCTTGACCTTGAAGTTTGACCTACTTTTTGAAAACTTTAACCTTGCTAATAACTTTTGAATAGTAAGTGATAGAGCTTTGATATTTCACATGAGTATTCCTTGTGACAAGACCTTTCCGTGGGTATTAAACCTTTTGACCTTGACATTTGACCTACTTTTAATTGTTTTACATTGGTCATAACTTCTAAATGGTAAATATTAGAGCTTTCATATTGTACATGAGCATTTCTTTTGACAAGATCTTTCTACTGGTACCAAGATATTTGCCCTTGTGACCTTGGCCATCTTCGGAATTGGCCATTATCGGGGGCATTTGTGTTTCACAAACACATCTTGTTGTCATATAGATGTTCAAACTGCGGATGGAAATTGCAGTTAAATGCAAGATTGTCAATGCTAGCTTTTAATTTAACAATATATTGTAAGGTAAGTTTTATTCTACGTAGATCGAGAGGTGGTTCATTTGCCTCAACATACAAACTATCTACAAGAAAGGTTCGGAAAACTCCTGTGCATAGTCGAAGTCCTTGATGGTGAATTGCATCGAGGGCTTTGATATAGGATGTTCTTGCAGCACCATATACTATACAGCCGTAGGCTGGTTTAGACCGGATTAGAACGATACAGATGTAGAGAAGTATTTTTATCTGCTCCCATTTTGTGTTTGCAACGACATTAATTGTATCAAGAGCTTTTGTACATTTCTCTTTGAGCATTCCTATATAAGGTATAAAAGAAAGTTTATTATCACAATGACACCTAGGAACTTAAACTCTTTTACAACTTTAATTGGAGTACCATCTAATTGCAATTGAGGATCATCGTGGTGTTTCCGTTTAGAACAGAAATGCATGCATGCAGTTTTAGTTTTGGAAAATTTAAAACCATTTACATCAGCCCAATTTTGGATTTTGTTTAGACATAAATGTAGTTTTCGCTCAATGGAGTTCATGTTTTTAGATTTATAACTGAGAACAAAGACATCGACATATAAACTTCCATGGAAGTCGTTTTCAAGAACACCAGCTAGACGGTTTATTATTAGACTAAATAATATAATCGATAAAATACTTCCTTGTGGCACGCCCATTTCTTGCTCAAAATTGTCTGAAAATGTATATCCTAGGCAAACATTGAAATGTCTGTCACTTAAAAAATTCTTGATGAAGTTTGGTAAATGCCCTTTAAGGCCTTTATCATGGAAATCTTTTAAGATACCGTATTTCTGTGTGATATCGTATGCTTTTTCTAAATAAAAAAAATATAGAGACGACATGCTCTTTGTTAGCAAAGGCATCTCGATTATAGGTTTCAAGTCTTACTAACTACTCGATTGTGCTTCGATTGTTCCTGAAACCACATTGTATATCAGTTAGAATGTTATTACAGTCCACTTCACTTATATTGAAGTCGGTTATATTGAACTATCTGTTATATTGAAGTAAAATAAATCCCAGTAGCAATATTTGTGTAGTTGAGCATTGGTTATATTGAACTTTGGATATAATGAACAATTCAAGTCTGTCCCCTGAATTTCATTATATCCGGAGTAGACTAGTTTCGAGATACCATACCAAGCGTTCATTGATCATCCGTTCCATGGTTTTACATACACAGATTCCTAAGGCTATTGGTCGATAATTGTAGGATCTGATTGATCCTTTCCCGTTTTGGAATAGGAATAATTGTAGCCTGTGACCAGGAAGATGGGAAATTACCACTTTTCTAGATCATATAAAAGATTTGCAGAAGACATTCTTTGCTAAGTTTAGGAAGATGTTTTATGATTTGATAATGGATCTGATCCAGACCTACAGCTGTATCATTAGACTTTTCTAGAGATTTCAATAACTCATCATAGGTAAATAGTTCGTTATAACACTCATTGGTTTCAGATTTAAAATCCAAAGTTTGCTGTTTTTCTTTACGTTTGTTCGAAATAAAATTTGGGCTCATGTTGTCTTTTGATGAGTTTTTGGCAATAGTATTAGCTACAATGTATACTGTTAGATATGTCTTTCTTATCTGTGACTATTTGATTTCCTACCTTTAGGTGTTGACATTTTTCCGTAACCTTTTATTTTCCTTATCACATTCCAAACATTATTCATAGGAGTATGTGAATTTAGATTTCATACAAATATTTTCCAGGATTTTCGTTTACTTGTATTTATGGTTCTACGAGCCTTTGCTCGATATATGCGAAAATCATTTAGATTTAAGGTAGTTGGTGATCTATTGAATAGTCTTTGGGGGGAGGTGTGAGCTTTAATTGCTTCACTGCATTCTTCTGTAAACCATGGTTTTTTCATTTTGCTAGAATTTGTCGAGGTTTTAGGTATGCATTTATTTGCTATTTGTAATAAAGTTTCAGTAAATTTTTGAAGGAGGTCTGGGTGGTTTTCAACCTTTTCAACTGCGATATCTTGCAGACACAGAGCTTCAATACATGGCCAGTCAGCTTTGTCGAGTTTCCAGTTTTTAACAGAATTGTTTTCTGGAGGATTGTTTGCTTTAAAAATGATAGGAATATGATAGTTTCCGCACAAATCATCATGCACAGACCAGTTTAAATCCAAAAGTAAAGAGGGATCAACTATGCTAATATTGATTGAAGAATATGAACCATTACCTGGGTGACGATAGGTGTTAGAGCCGTCTGTTTAAAATACAGAGATTGTGTTGAGATATTGCATCTTCCAGGTTTTTTGTTGTTGGTTTTTTTTACCTTTATCTTTTATTTTGTCACTACCCCGTAGCGGGTTATGGGCGTTGAAATCGCCCATAAATAAGAAAGGGGCTGGAAGTTGTTGTATTAAATCTATAAGTTTCCGATATTGTAGTTGATAATTTGGAGGAATATATACAGAACAAAGGGTAATTGTTTTAACAAAAGAAAAACGCATTGCTATTGCTTAAAGATTTGTTTTCAAGTTAATTTGGCTATGAATGTAGTTGTTATGGACTGCTATTGAAGAACCACCAGAGGTTCTGTCTCTTTGAGCGTAATTGTTATACATAGTATGGTTTTTATATTCACCGTATCTGCATCTTTCAGATGTGTTTCTTGTAAACATATGGCTACCGCTTTATGTTTCTGAATAAGTAACGATAGTTCATTGAAATTTACTCTAAAACCTCGACAATTCCATTGAATAAATGTTGGATGATTCATGGTTTCTTATGTGTTACCGGAGATATCCTCCCTTTATTCTTTTTTGGGGAAAGACTACCGGTTCATGATGAGGAGTGTGATGGAGTAAACTCCATTTCCTCCAAATTTGTTATGTATAGCGACAGGATCTTTTGCCCTCTTGGACACCTGATCACAATACTGTCATTTTTTTAGGAGATGAGTTACATCTCCTAGATGGTTTGGCGACATCTGCAGCTACAGGCTCCGCAGAGGTTGCAGCTACAGACATTGCGTTGGTCGCAGCTACAACCTTAGCTGCGGGCCCCGAAGAGGAAGATGGTGAATGTATTGACCGTTGTCCTTAGACGACAAAGAAACTGTTGTTGTTGATACAGAGGTATGTGGGAATAAATCATTCTCACAGACTTGAGTCGACATATCCTTCACTGAGGATGATTTTAACACTGTTGCATATGATGGCAGATTGTGTTTAGGAACATTGTACATATTGAACATTTTTGGCCTCGTGGTAAGTTTGTCTGCTTTAATCTTTAGTATATCTTTGTGATCACCTTTGCAGGTTTGGCATTTGTGTTCATTGTGACAACCTTTTCTCACATTATCACCAGTGTGAGATCGACTTTGCCCATGCGAGACAGCCATGTGAGATTTTTCTGTCTTACATTGTGTATTACTACGCGGCAAACGTCACTACTTTTAAAACGTAAACAAAAATCGTCTGCAAAAATAAATAGGCCTAATAAATCATGGAGGGTGCAAATGGTACTAGTACCAGATTTAAACGTGTGGAAACATCTACTTTCATTGAGGTTAATGAAAATTCCAATACACTACGAAAAACAATGGGTCATTTGGACATTTTACGTGAGTATTTTGAACTGAAATCAAGAGAAATTCATGATATTCCCCCCATTGAGCTGGACCCTCTGTTGGCAAATTTTATTGTGAGCGTTAGAACCAAATCGGGTGAAGAATATGAGCCCTCAACTCTAAGAAGGATGTTAGGGAGTTTCGAAAGGCACTTAAAACGTCACCGTTATCAATATTCATTAATTACTAGCTTGGAATTTGCTCAGTGCAGAGAAGCCCTCAAGGCAAAACAAAAAGATTTAAAAGCACAGGGACGTGGAAATAAACCTCGAAGATTTGACTCTTTAACACCTGACGAAATTGAAAAACTCTACACAACTGAACAATTAGGAAAAACTACACCAACATCTTTGATAAACACGTTGTGGTTTAACAACACATTGTATTTTGGCATGCGAGGGGGACCGAACATCATAAAATGAAATGGGGTGATGTTGTTTTGAAAAGAGTTGGAGGATCTCAACTTGACTATCTAGAATATCATGAGAGGGCCACCAAGACTAGAATGGGTGTCGATGTCACTGATAGCCGGGCTTGCCCTCCTCGCATGTATGCAACCCCTGATGACCCTGAAAAATGTCCGGTATCAATCTACATTTTGTACTAAGCTATACGCCCCGAGAGGTACTGTATTCTAAACAAGAAAACCTCTTCTATATTTCCGTTGTAACTAACGAGAAACGTCCAAGGATGCAGGACCGATGGTTTATATCTAGTCATATCGGCGTCAATAAACTCAATGGCCTTATGAAAAGAATGTCAAAAAATGCTGGCCTACCTGATAATAAGAAAATCACCAACACAAGTGTCTGTAAAACCCTCGTCCAGAGAATGATGGATTCGAATGTCCCTGACACATTGCAAGAGTATATAACGGGCCACAAAAACATTCAATCGTTGAACAATTACCGCACAATAAATGATTCACAGAAATTCGCAATCAGAAACATTTTATCCAAATCCTCATCCAATACTTCTTCTCTGGTTCCAATCCCAAACTCTTCTACACAAAACAACTCTCGTTTCGAAACAGCATCAACAGCAGGGCCCTAATTAGCTCCACAATACTCCAGTCAACCTTCGACTTGGGCACATCGTTTTCAGAAAATACCGCCATTCAAACTCAAACAAACCAGGTCCCACACCAATCTACATCAACAAGTGCTCAGCATTCCACGGGGTCGATATTTAGCGGGGGACAATGGCAATGTAACCATCAATATAACGAATAACACCTATCAATCCAGGAAACGAATTCGTGTGATTGAATCGGACTCAGACTAAAACATCTTACATAAACAGACACGACTACATCACACATTATGTAGATCAATTTCTGACGACAACATTCCATCAAAATTAAAAAAAATCTTATTATGTATTCCAAACATTATTGTTCAACTGATTAAAATTTAAGTTATATTTTCCCTTAAAATTGTTGCTATGGTTCACTTCTTCACTAACACTATATGTAGGTCGCGGAATGATAAACCGAAGGTGAATTTGATCATGCCCGTGTTGACATTATTTAAATGATCTAGTCATAAATTAAAATGATCTGAATAGATGGAAATAAAATTTCAAGTTTACACATTAGTGTAAACCATTTTCAAGTACGATTTATATGATGAAGTACTTAAATCTAAGATAGGATTTGGAATAACATATGGTATTTTTTAATGCTGGTGAGAGGCGGTTAATTTGGGTCAAATAATAATAATAATAATATTTATTTATATAGCGCCCTATATGACTATAAATAACCACTCCTAGACCGTGAATCTTGTCCCCTCGGTGGAATTTCACTATCCCACACTCGTAATAATGAATGATTCTATTATTCCATCATGCCTCTCCTCACCACATCTGAAGCAGGCTTCTGAGCCTTTACAATTTGTTTGGGCATGACCAAGTCACTGACATTTAAAACAACGCAGCTTATTAGGTACAGACATTTCTATTTTCATCTGGTAAAACCCAACTCTGATATTTGTTGGGAGTATTGGCTTTCCAAAAGTTAGTAAATAAGTATTTTTTGGTTCAATGTTCTCATTCCGTTTCTTTGTAAACCTTTTGACATTGATCACTCCCTGGGGTTCCAATTCTTTCTGGATTTCCTGTTCAGGAATGTCATCCAAGTCGTGATCTCTGTCAAAAAGGATGCTTTTACTTTGATTTAATCCATAGGGGGTTTACCAATAACACGTTTACCAGCTAGATCTTTATGCTCAGCAAGGAAGTAGAATGTTTTTTTTTTTTTTATATTTTCAACCTCTAAAAGAGCTCCAGATTTCAACTTTTTAACGGATTTTGGAGTTCCAATTATTCCTTGTAGATCTTTTTGTATAACAAAAGGCGAGACCTTTGTTAAAAGTTTTGCCTGCTCGTCTGATAGTTCTGCTTCAAGTGTGATGAAACGGAACCAGTGCTCGGTAACAGGGGTAATGTGCTCATCATTTAGAGTGGTCTCTAAAGCTTTTGAGAAACAAAGTTTTTTAAGTAGCCATAGTAGAATGAATAATATTTCAGCGTCCTTGCTCCCCGCCCGCCTTGGAGCGCCAACAAGGGCGATGTCAAATCAAACGGACTTCCTGTAAGACTGACACCAAGAGAATACAAGGTATCTATACTGAGACAAAATTTACCTGATTGACCCTAAGGATACAAAGAATCTATACTCAGATAAAATTTACCTGATTGACCCTGAGCCACTGCTTCATGTATAAATATCGACATGAAAATGTTGGCGTATTGGAAAATTGCAAAAACAGGAAAGATACTTGTAAGGGTATTGCACGTACATCAATACTATGTCATGAAGATATCATCAGCTCGCCATGACCAGCCGATTGATCAAGTTGGGTCAAACTTGACCTCCCGTCTAGCAGAAATTGGGGCGAAAGTGCAGTGTTGGTCAACAGACACTATAACCCCAGTATCTGTAAACCTCAGCCACCAGGATCCCCCTCTCCGTTCCTTCGGGTTCAACCCACGACAAACTGGTTGCCCCTATTTTGTCGCCTCTTACGACAGGGAAAGGGGGTGCCGAGGACCTATTCTTTTCACACCCGGGTCCGATATACATGTAGCATGTGTGCTCTTTGTCATACATGTCGTTAGCAATTCATACTACCAAAGTTGAATAAGCTAAAGTACAATTAAAGGTTAGCACAGCCAACCCCTTAGGTGGCAGGGGACAGTTTCTTTGGTTCTGAAACATGCGTATACAAAGTCAAAGTCAGATTATGACAGACTAATGAAAAACCATATTTCCCTTTTATGTTAATACTTGTATCTCATATTGGTGTAGTTAATAAATCATATGTAATCTATACATACTGGTGCTGGTGCACAAGATATGCTACGAGCAGGTGCCCCTTTCTTTGCTTTGATTTACTCTCATTTGGGCTAATCCGCCCCCCCCTCCACACACACACCATCACAGTACCAAGCATGGGGATTTAGACACTGTGCACAATCAAGAACCTTGTCTGCCCTTCTTAAAAATCTACCTTTTATATGGGGCCATCCACCTTCCCTCTGATCTACAGAGCTTTTGCTGGACCATGCATGTTTTCACCGGAATTTCTTCAGCAACTGATCACGTGTCATAGTTTCGTATTTGCACCCATCTATATGCTAGGAATCATGGTGACACCTACATGTTGTATATCAACATTTGCATTAAGCACTCAGATACATTTGACATGTATCCTAAAATAATTTTATACATCTTTACACATGTAATATCACTTCAAATATGGGGTATTTCCATATATTTTTTAAAAAGTTGACCGGGCCTATAATGCGAAACTGTCCCCTGCTACCTTAATGAGTTATATAACCTCATTTGCCCTACGCTTCCTTTTCCGACTTCATAGACAAACATCAACAGCCAAAAACCAACCAACCGACCCACCCACCCTCTTACCATTTTAATGGGTTACATGTTATTTTGCACTTGCGTTGCAGTAATCTGCATCTAGCATTTTTTTATCTTTACAGATTCATCGCCTCTGGTATTTCAGCAATATACCCAATACAGGGTATGAAATGCTCACATCATTCTTTTACCGCTTTCGTCGTCGCATTATTGATGTGCTGCAGACCAGGGAGGATAAAAAGGAATATTTGGATCTCATTTGGCCTGTTGTTCCTCCCCATCTGTCTTTTATGACCGGGGGTCTGACTCACTGTGCGAAGTTGGTCGCCAATCTGAGTCAGAAAATTTGTCTACGGTACAAAGTAAAATATGAATTGGAGACTCACTAGCCTCCGTATGGCTTGGTTTCTCTCTCCACCTCTTTTAAACGGAGAGGAGACTGTCTGGGATACCTTGGGTGGTACGTGGAAGTACCGGCACTATTACCCAGCAGCAATGCCCCGTACGAACAGGGACATCATATAGGTGCAAAACCATTCCAAGTCCAAATGTCATCCACGGATTTGGACTTCCGGCGCCTGTGTGTACCAACAGTTTTCTCGTTTTACATTG
>NW_026606003.1:0-53867 GCF_947568905.1 Ostrea edulis | reverse complement strand
AAACGGAATAGAAAGAAATCTACAAAATAAAAGATAAATGTGTTTAGTTTTAACTGTGGAATTAAGAACTAGGCTATCGACATCACAATATGAATGATTGATTGTTTGTGTTTTCCGCCACACTCAACAATTTTTCAGTTATCTGGTGGCGCCCAGTTTTTATGGGTGGAAGAGATAACCCAGATACAATGTACCTGGGAAGAGACCACCGACCTTTCGAAAGTAAACTGGGAAACTTTCTCACCGGCGCGAGCGGGATTCGAACCCGCGCCGACAGAGGTGAGAGGCCGTGTGATTTTGAGCGCGATGCTTTAACCACTCGGGCAGAGAAGCCCTTATCTCGTTAAAACGAGATAGATAATTCGTTATAACGAGATAATTCAGGGGCGGATCCAGGAATTGTGCTTCCGGGGGGCGGGGGCACTTTATGAAACAGTGGGTCCAGGGGGAAGCTCCAGGATTTTACAGATTTTACATGGCTTGAAATATGTTTCCTATGTAAGTCATTTGAACTATTCTCTATCATTTTTAATATGGTGAAATTAGTAAATTGACGCTAATTTTAAGGGGTTTTGGAAAAAATTAAGTTCTCTCAATAAAGTAATTCAAGAAATCAAAAGATTTTGTCATTCATTTCACCAGAAGTGGAAGAAATTATTGCTTCTTTTATCGTTTAGTACATTTTTCTAAACAAGATACCATTATTTACCTTAAATTTTAAAATTATGCTGCCCCCCCCCCCCCTTAAAACCCGCCTCTGTAATTAACTCGTTAAAATGAGTTAGATATTTTTTTTACTTTTCAAAACTGAGCCTATCCAGCTTTTGTACTCTCGTAACATCACGCCATTTCCCCAGAAAAACATGAAACCCTGGGCCGTGTTTCATAATTATAAATAACATTTTATAAGCCTGATCCGGATATATTTTGTATTCATTTAATTAAATTAATGTCTGCAGTAAGTAAAAGTATTTTGTCAGATTACGCTATAAAAGTCACAACGTCATTTAGACTTTACCTTACGGGACACTTTGTGCGCTTTGTCATTGAACTCGTCTTTCAGCAATCGAACATGCAACCATGCGAGTCAAAGTCAAGCGATTTAAAGTAAGAACTGAAAACTATTGTTATCACAATAATTGCCATTGTTCTGGTTATGGAAAACGAGTGAAACAGGTATACAAACTTCACGCATTTTCTAGTTCTACAGGGCCACTTTCTACCAAACGTCCTGTAAAGCATTCTTTTATTCAAAATTGTTCAAAATGAAGGGTCACGCCATTTTCACAGAGGAAAGAATTAAAATATGGTGAAAATACTATGCAACATCTTAAAAAACCCTTATGTCACTGGACTTGGACCAGACAAAACTGATATACAAAGGCATCCTTAATGAGTGGGGATTTAAATTTCTTCAAACCATGGCTCCACAGGGGGTAGAGTTTGGCCACGATCGGGGATAAAAGTTTTAAGAGAGAACAGTCTTCATCTCAATAATAACAGAGTCATGACGTTAATCAGGTCAATATGCAAGCATCCCCACGTAGTGTACAGGGGCTTGTGTGGAAACATCAGGACCCCCCTCCCCCCGGAAAATAACTTGGGTTCTCTACGTGCGTATTGTAGGTTAAAGTTTCTTCAATTCATGTCTTCAAGGGGTAGGTTGAGTCCACAAGACTCTTTAACTCTTTAAGATAATCTCAATATCAAAATTGCCATCAGTAGTCGTATATTCATATTGCAATCGTCAACAGATGGTGCAGATTCAAGTTTGTTCAAATGATGACCCCCCAGGGGTAGAGTTCGACCATAATAGTTGATCAAAATTTACGTGAAGGTATACATTAATAGGACAATGGTAAATTATTATTGATATATAAACATCCTCAAGTAGTATTCAATTCAGTATTGGTTCAAACAATTGTCCGGGGAGGGGGGGGGGGGGTCTAAACAGAATGCGCTAATGAATTATGCTAGCGTATAAATCGTGGCAGTCCATGCCTTCGTGTATTTTTCAAAATGAAATTTAGAGAAAGTGACATCTGCAACAACATCCCAAGATCGTCAACTCAAATTGAACGTGTCAATTTCAGTCATGTTGCGGTTCTACAGGAGGCGAGAAACCGGACAAGATTTGTCTATAGAAATGTAGCACAGACCGACAGTAGTTAATCGACATCTTAATGATTGTAATAAAATTACCTTGAACAAAATAATAAATTTGATTAAACCTCAGTTTTTAATTAAGACACCACAGGAGACTGAAAACTACCACATCGACTAGAATTTGAATATCACGAACAACATATTTTTTTTCAAATGTAAATTTTACTATCATCCTTGTCTGTTTATATTTCACTGATTCCTATAGGTGTTGAGATAAACGATAAATTAAATTTAAACCACTAAATAAGTAACCTGGCGGGCGCCACTTAATTTGCCGCCATATGAATCAACTTGCGGTCATCACTTAAATATGACGGGCGCTGCTTTCTCTCTCTCTCTCTCTCTCTCTCTCTCTCTCTCTCTCTCTCTCTCTCTCTCTCTCCAAAAATGAAAGGGATCCAACTCCCGTAACCCCCTCTCCAATAATTAGTAATGTGTAATGTTTTACTATTAAGAAAGTTATATGAATGTTCATGATATCAGATGCATGTAGACAGATGCGCGCACGAGAACATATGGGAATTTAATATATACCAAAATATCAGACACGTAGAACCGAGGGGGAGGGGGGGGGGGCTGCAACTTCAGTTTTTTGACGAACGTTCATTTCCGGGTTTTTCTTACCTGCAAAAGTTATTTTTATTATTTTAATATGGAACATAAAACATATTGGAGGATTGGCCCCGCCCCACTCTTTGGTGACACATTGCAGTAATGAATGTAACTGTGAATGGACTGATGAATCAAAGGACGAACGGAACTCCATCTCTTTTCTGCATATCAATAACTTTAGGAGAGAATTCTCCGACGATTTTTCCAACATTTTGCAACATGATGTTACATTTGTACGTATAGATCTGCGTACGACCGCCTCTAGAAAATAGATACACTTGTAACTCAGCTGTGGAAATTGAATTGTTTTTACAAATCATTAATGAATAAATAATCTTTATATTCAAAGTCGGACATACAAACAATGCACATGAGGTATATACTACGTTTTTACCAGGTTGCACACTGGGGGGGGGGGGGGGGGTAATGGTTGCCAGTAATACCCCCGGTCTTCCCGCGTGGTTGAGTTTTGAAATGCACGCGTTTTACGAGGAATTGTCTTTTCGAAGCGGCATGTTTTCTCAGCAAATTCCACCTGAAACTTGGCAAAATTGGAGACACACCCCCTATGATATTAAGAATGATAAAAGTTAAGATTGACACATTCTTGTCACTTATTCTTTTATTCGTTGGAAAGTAAACATGTTTATAAATTAAAAAAGAAAATCAATTCAAGAACAGAAATGACCGGGTTGCTTTAAAATATATTATCTAGAGAGCAGTACAAAACATACTGCAAAAATGACATATGTAGAATCTTTCAGAAAAACAGAAGCACTTTTAACATGTCACGGACATTATATTTTCAATGTTTTTATAACATCTATTATATACAAGGTCTGAAAAATGTTAAGTAAAAGCTGTGAGAGGTCAGTTTGTTAAACAAAGTAGGTACCATGCTTAAAAATGACAAAGTTCAACTACATCATGCACATGAAATTTTTTTCAAAGCATGTCCCATCATTCCAAAAAGATACATGCACATCTTCAATGCGTTCATACATGTAACAGTGTACAAGGTCTGAAGGATGTCAAATGAATGCTGTAAGAGGAGTTAGAGAGGTTAAGCAACAGACCGTGTACGTCTACGTGTGCTGTGACTAGAATTTAAACAAAACATTTTAGAACAGCTTGATGAATTGGAATCTAACAATCCTAAAGAGTATTGGTTTCTGGTAAACCAGCTGCGAAATGAAAAGATACATGATCAAAACTGTATTGAGGGTGATACATGGTTCCAATATTTTTCAGATCTTACTTCTGTCTCAGACAATATACGGAAAAAAGTAGATACTCTTGAGGAAAAGCTAAAGTAATGGAACAAGAAAATTCCAAAAGCAGAATTATAAGAAGCATTTTCTAAACTTAAATCCAAGAAAGCTCCTGGATTAGATAATATTTCTGATGAAATACTTAAAGCATCACAACACTTCATCAATCCTTGTTTGCTGAAACTTTTTAATGCTGTGTTTACAGCTGAAGAATCCCCCTCAAAATGGCCAGAAAGCTTTATTTGTCCTCTTTTCAAATCTGAAGATCCAAATAAGGCAGAAAATTACAGAGTTACAGAGGTATAGCTATTAGCAACAGTACTGGAAATTTTTTTTAACTTAATAATGCACCACATACTTGACAACTTCTTGCTGGAGAATGATATCATTCATAAATCACAGATAGGTTTTTCTAAGAAATCTTGCACTTCAGATCATATTTTTGTGTTGAAATGGTTGATTAACAAATATTTAAAAGCTGGTGATAAGAAATTATACGCCTGCTTTGTTGATTTTCGCAAGGCATTTGATAGTCATTCATGTTGGCATTATGTATAAACTACAATCATATGATATCGGCGGGTATTTTTACAGAATTCTTAAATCTATGTATAAAAATGACCGATTATGTGTGAAAGTAAATGGTAAAAGGACAGATTTTTTCACATCTAGGGTTGGAGTTAGACAAGGTGATATCCTTAGCCCATCTTTATCTAAACTCTTTATAAATGACCTCCCAAATATTCTAGATGACAGTTCTGTTCCTGTTACTCTAGATAATGAAGAGATCACATGTCTTCTGTATGCCGGTGACCTTGTACTATTATCCAATACCAAGTCAGATCTCCAACATAAACTAAATATCCGCCATGATTACTGTAGTGAATGGTGTCTAGAAGTAAACATTGAAAAAACAAAAGCAATAATTTTCAACAACTGGGTAGACTATTAGAGGAAAATTTTTTGTCTAGGTAATGATACTATAGAATGTGCAAAACAATACAAATAGCTGGGTTTAACTCTTGAAAACACTGGAAAGTTTATTGAAGCAAAGAAACTGTTATATCAAAAGAGCTTAAAGGCATGCTTCAAATTTTACAGAGATTTAAAAACTGCTAATCCCTCTATTAAAACTTTTTTTTTTTTTTTTTTTTTTTTTACATATATTTGATCATTGTATTAAACCCATAGTATTGTATGGTTGTGAGAACTGTTACCCCAAAAAGAAGAAACCTCGCACTTTTTGATATATTCAAAGAGTGGGAGGTGGAAAAGCTAAATATGAAATTCTGTAAATATATTATGGGGGTGTCTAAAACTTGTACAAATATAGACATCTATTCTGAACTGGGCAGGTATCCATTATATATTGATATGCTAAAGCAAATATTTATGTACTGGTATAGACTAGAACACTCAACTTCAAACCTATTACAGGCTGCTTTCAATGAGTGCAGGTCTAACACCATTAACAGTTACTGGTATTCTAGTATACTATTATACAGTGAAAAACTAAATATCAATTTCCCCATTGCAAAAAAGTATGTGAAAATAAATTTAAATTGTACATAAAAAAGCA
Organism: Ostrea edulis; assembly: GCF_947568905.1. NCBI lineage: Eukaryota > Metazoa > Mollusca > Bivalvia > Ostreida > Ostreidae > Ostrea > Ostrea edulis. Next base: position 48,239 of record NW_026606003.1, on the reverse strand, counting down.
ACTGCGTAACAATTTCTCAAACTTTTGGGAAAATATCCGTACCAGTTATATGCAAGGATCTGGAAAATTAAGTACATACTTTCAGTACAAAAGGTTGTTCAATTTTGATAAATACCTGACTTTAAAACTCTAGACAATCGGGTAATTCTCACTAAATTCAGAATTAATAATCATTTTTTACGGATAGAAACAGGCAGATATGAAAGAAAAATTAATGTATGCCTAGCTTGCTTCCGGACCTCCAGTGCGCATGTCTGGTTACTAGAGTTCAACCACTCTGTAAGTATACATGTAGATTGCTGTATGGTAGACCAGACATTGCGCAGTGACGTGACTTCCGGTTTCGACCAAAGGCAGTTCGATCGTACTTTGGTTCAACTCTAGTTACTATAGTTGAAGATCGAACTAAGCCTACTCGTGAAATTGATGATGTACAAACATAAAAAATGACAGGGAAAAAAAATACTACATAGGACACAAATTTCAAGCCCTATAAAATCCAGGAGCTTCCGGGGACTGGACCCACTGGCGGTCTCATAAAGTAATTGCCCCCCCCCCCCTCCCCCCTTAGGTTGATTGATTGTATCGAGCGAGACTTTTAAACTGACGTGAATTAATAAATATAATTTTATATGTTCGCCATATTTCTCTGCTAATCCACTATATTAGTTGGATATTCTATTGTTATATGTATCAGGGTTCGCATGGTATATAAAGGGACGAGTTTTGCTACGCTTCATTTCACATCAGTGTCTTCGATTTACCTATGCGGGTAGCTTCGACAGGCAAATCGTACATCTCCGATATTAATTTATAGGACATCAAGAAGAAATTAAATCACGTTTTGAAACACCACGCAGTGCTCAAAAATACAATAAACGTGCAAGGTGAAGATAACGAACAGTGATCAATCTCATAACTCCTACAAACAATACAAAATAGATAGTTGGGCAAACACGGACTCCTGGACACACCAGAGTTGGGATCAGGTGCCTAGGAGGAGTAAGCATCCCCTGTTGACCGGTCACACCCGCCGTGAGCCCCATATCCTGATCAGGTAAACGGAGTTATCAGCAGTCAAAATCAATGTGCCAAGAACGGCTTAACAATCGGTATGAAACACGTCAGACAGCATTTGACCCAATGTGAGGTTGTATTGACGAACTAGATCGTTATAACGACCATAGAATTTGCGAAATGCTGACTTCAATCGAGACTGTTGAAATCCCTCTACCATCAACGTGTTTGTCAGTAGTAAATCAGTAGTAAATCATTCTAAAAACTTTGGATAATTAAATATAGAATGCCTTTTCTTTACGTGAATGTACATACATTTGCAATAAATATGTCAAAACTATACAAAAACGCGGAGAAATATTTCATCTATTATCTAGATCTATTGATGAAATGGAATAAGCAAAGGGTATAGAATCTATACCATTCACACCTACTTCAAGCAAAATGCAAATACATAAATGCTTCTGTACGAATAAAGAAGACATGGTCATGTATGCTCGCCATGAAAAAGCATCGAATGCGGACGACTTTGTACTTGGGTCTACTAGTAATATCTGTAAAGGACTGAACTGAATTTATTTCTCATCACAATTACACAATTGTATACAGAGATTTAGTATATATGTTTTATATAAAAGTGATGGTAATATATCACTAAATGTTTGAAGGCATGCGTGAGTATGGAGATAGGCAATAGAGATAGGCAATATATGCAATTTTAGATTATTAATATTTCTTATAAAGGAACACAGAAAATTCCTTGTTTGAATTCATTATATTTTTAAAAGTGATGATGTTTTTGAAACGTATTTGTTTTGGTGATAAACATTGTTTTCTTATATCATTTAGAGATTTGCAATTAAACATGTAGTGGAATTCAAAACCAATTTCATTTAATTCACATTTATTGCAATGTCTTGTTTCTCGGGGCTCGTTTCGCCAGCGTCCACGTTCAATAGATAAGTGATGATTACAGGTTCGAAATTTACCAAACGTTATAGCATCTTTTCTGGGTAGGATATCCAAATATTTTTCAAATTTTAATTCATCCTTGTACATTCTATAGTTTGTGATAGCGTTTGGATGTCAGAATTCCACTTTTGCTTGAATTGATCGAGTAAAATAAGTTTTACTTTTGACTTTAGCCAGTTTGGATTACATGCGTTATTTTGCCAAATGTTTGAAAGTCCGCAATTGTTAAGGATATTTGACACGTTCTTGAACCAAGCAATCTCTTTCGCGTATTGGTTTATAACATTACCCAGGTTTAACAGGAGATTCGCTATTTTTGTTTCTTTACTAAGTGCAATTTTGTGCCAAAATGAGATAATACGCGTTTGTATTTGTATGTGCATGGGATGTTGGCCAAGTTCACCGTACACCATGCAGTCGGGGGTAGATTGTTTCAATTTCAATAATAATTTACAAAATTTAAGGTGGACTCTTTCTATAATTGCATTATTTGAAAATCCCCACACCTCACAGCCGTATAACAAGAACAATTTTATCAACTAAATCTAACTGACACTGTATTGATAGGTTATGCAAACGTCCTTTTTTAAGAATCTCATAAACTGCTTTATTGGCTTTTTCTACTTGTTTTTGTTTGGCTTTTTTGAATGATCCTGATGTGCTAAATAAGATATCCAGTTAGTTAATGTCGTCAACAATCTCAATGATTTTGTCGCCACAAACAAAAGTATGATTCCGTTTTGGATTACCCTTACTGATTATTAAAATGTTTGTTTTGTTAACGTTTATCTTTAAATTCCATTTTTCGCAATATTTATAAAAATGATCAATTTGGACCTGTAATTGTTCTGCAGATTCAGCTATCAAGACAGTGTCAAATTAAAATGTTGTTCAAACATTTCAGATATCGTAGGTAAACCATCAACAATATTGTGCTGAAAAAAACTCTTGCATGTCATTTAAATATATTGAAAATAAGAATGAAGACAAATTTTCCCCTTGTCTAACACCATTTTCACGGTGTTTCACGCTATTAGGGCCGCAGATGTACGTGTAAACTTGTCGAAAATACTCAAAGTAGTAGTAAAACTCCGAGAGTAAACTGGGAAACTTTCTCACTTACCGGCGCGAGCGGGATGCGAACCCGCGCCGACAGAGGTGAGAGGCCGTTATTTTGTAATGCAAATAAAAGATATATTGGGTGACAAACCCCACGCCCCCCAACTTGACCCCAGCTTGAAAGTTCTGATATAACAGTAGAAGACAAACATCACCACCAATTAAGAAAATGAAGACATTATGAGGCACTCATAGTAGAGGACTCTAACCATCCCATCCCACCCCCAAAATGAAGTGTAGGGGAAAATTATTGAGGCAGTCAAAGAAAAAGACTCTTTTAACCCTCCACCCCAACATTAGGACTTTGAACATCGGATAAAACATCTTGGTTTGTTTGGGTTTTTTGTTTTATTTTATTGCTGTTTTCGTTCATCTTTGAATTATTATTTTGAATGGCAAAAAATTTTGAAGAATCTAATTTTCCATTTTTTTCTTCCTGTTGTACCCCCCCCCCCCCCCCATGAAAAATGACGATACATGTCTGGTTATTACAAGTACATTTTGCTTTTAAACGCATGCATGCATACTAATTGTATGGTGTAGAATTGCACCCTTTACCAAGTTTTCCTTCATTTGCACAGTGTAAGGAATGGTAAACCAAAATCACAAAACAAAATGCATAAAGGCCAAGCTAGTTTTAAGCATAGGAACTTCATTCACGCATACATAAATACATGTATTCAGAAAAATCGCATGCATGCATTGCAGGACTATAGCATATGTGTGTTTTAACGTTTCTGTAACATGCCATAATGATTATTTTCATTTCCTAGATCTGGCGCAATGGATATACATGTATTCTGAAAATAGACATACCGCTATACGTCGAAATTTCAAATTCAAATGTATTCGATAAGATGTTAGTATTCATAAATCAGTAAAATTCGTGTTGAGGTTTTATTTGATATGATACAGTGTCAATATACTGTAATGCATTAGTAGGATATGCAAAAGGCAAGAGTATATAAACATTTTCTAGTATCGATATCTATATGATCACGAAAAAACATTATATAATTTATATCCAGATTCATATACCGATTTAGATATCAATAAAAACAAAGCTGCATAGTTTGGGGGAGGGGGTTCTAATGAGTCTGATGAAATTAAAAGAAGGAACACCACATTTGCATTCAAACTAGATGTACTTCAAAATGAATTCATTTCTGCTCTGACTGAAAGCATGATTCTAAATTCGGGAACGAATCTTGCATACAAAATAATTAATAGGGGAACACATAAATTAGAGCTCCTTTGGAATTTAATGAAATGCAGATATGCACCTTTCTTTCAACACGAATTGATATGTTGTTTCAGGCACGTATACAGGGGGTTGGGGTGGGCAGGGAGGCTGGGCTGGTCTACTATCCCCACTTTTTTGACAATTTACTTTTTTCCGTTATTCTAACATACAAAGTCAGTATTTTCTACATGCACAGTTTAAACTAATATTTAAAAAAAAAATTGTAATGAATTCAATTCTAGCGAGCGAAGCTCGCGTCGCGAAGCGACGCGACGAACTCGCTCCAATGATTACACATATGAGTCACGTGAATTGCTCTTCATCAGCAAACTTCCGCCAGAGTTCGTTTGCTCACAAACCAAACTCTTCCACTTAGGCATTATGGGATAACGATTTTTTAGGCCGCGTATCTGTGTGACGTCACTGTAGAATGACGAAAAAACATAACGTCAAACGTAAACAACTTTCAAAACAAGAACGTAAACATCAAGTTCATTACTTTCCACAATAACTTGAACAGAGTCTCCCTACTTTTTAATGATCTTTAATCATTTTATGATTAAAATAAAATCCTTACTTTTATATTAATGCTCTTAATGTCAATATATTTAAACTTTTAACTACGAACTACTTCTTTAGTGTTATTTGCCTGCGTGATAATCGCGGACTCACAATATACAAATTTGTATATCGTACTGTGTCACATAGGAGAGGTCCAATCGGATCACGCGCTCGTCCTTTTCCGTAACCGGTAAGAAGACTCGAACGTGGATCGGCGCAAGAATTGCATCAAATCGATGCATTTCTTCGCCGGAAGCACGCCCGTAGATGAGGTTAAAAGGCCAGAACTGAATCCCTGTATAATGTGTTATTTAGATTTCACCACAAATTCAGTTTTGGTGTAATTAACGTCTATTTCACTATAATACATAAAGATATAAGTGGAAATTGATAGTGGTACAATACCTAAGATATGTATGATATCTTAATGCATTTGAAAGCTCACGTTTCATCGTGTAACGTACGACTGTGACGTCATAGTTACGTTTATGTATACGTAGCAACCAACTCTGATGGCGTCGATCCACATACGAGGTTCATTTGCGGTTACGGAAATATCCGAGTAGTTACGATTGAGGAGAGGTCTATTCGTAGGTGACGTAATGAGGCCTCGACGGGGAGTTTCTTCACCAGCTGAAAAAAGATGAGTATTGCCCATAATGCTTCTGGAAAAATGTCGCCGCCACTGCAGTATACTTCATGGACAAACCCGTAATTAAAATAATTAGATTGTTTAGAAAGTACCATAAACCTTTTTAAATTCCAGACAAGCTTTCTTATAGCTTCAAACGTTTTGTTTTTGCTTGGTTTGAGAGAAGAAAAAACATTGCAGCTAATATGACGTCACAATATAACTGTTTACATCCACCGCGTTATATTTCCCGCGTTAAATGAAGAGGCGGATAAAATGTCTATAAGTCGTGTTGCAAGATGTTAATGCATAGGCTTCGCTCGTTTCAACGGTCACACCGTACAACATATTAAATGTAAGCATCAACTCCTGTAAGTTGTCAATATATTGTCAATCACAAATTTGTAAATAGTTGGAAATTTTTAATGCTTGTAAGCTTACCATTATATCAGTGATCAATTTTCTTTCCTTCTGTGAAATGATATATTGTACATCGAAGTAGGACACACACTCTCTCTCTCTCTCTCTCTCTCTCTCTCTCTCTCTCTCTCTCTCTCTCCTGTTCAATCAATGAATATGGACATACAGAGATCGTAAATAATTATGTGGTTCCCAAAGAGACAATAAAACTATATTTTCGTTTATACATTTGCTTTTATATGTGTCTTTGTGTAATCAACAGTACTGTTTATTATGGATTGTAATACCCGTATTTTCAAACAGATGTATATTTTCGATTAATTCCCCTATTTGTATATCCAAGTTTGTATATGATCATCGATAAATTTTGAATTGTGCACGCAATATATCCAACCAGATGCTCAGTGTATATCATTAGATTCCCGATTTCTATAAACTGCAAAACCTCGACCAGACAAGCATTCAATACAGGAAAATTTTTCGACTCTGACATCTCCCCTGAAATTGGCACGGGTGAAGTGTGTCGCAGTCTGTATAATGGAACGACAACGTGTTGTAAAGTTCTAACGAGATACAAATCGAGTTTATCATTTTGTTTCGTGGATTTATCAGAATAAAGAGAATCTAATACTTTCGGTAAGTGCACATCTCCGATACCTGTTGCATAGACGTCCGTATTTGATACGGTTTTTGTTTTTGTTTTTTGGTTTTTTTGTTGTTGCGAATATGCCATGTGCATTACATATTATGCATATGGCATGGACCTGTATTTTGCAAGAATTGATATAAATAATATATTTTATGCTCTTTGCTTATTCCATTCTATCAGTACGTAATTGGCAAATGATTTCTCCTCATTTATTTCATAAGAAACTGCAAATACTTGCATGCACTTGCAAGTATGCAAGAAAAGCTTCTTTTTCTTTTTTTCATTTTTTTTCTTTCTAAATTTTCTAAACTTTCGGAATGTTGCATTGATATACAATAAATATTTTGTAATTTTGAGCAAAGCATAATGTTTTAAAATGTGATTTTATTTGTTTCGCATTCTCTATATATTACTATCGGAGATGTGCACTGGTCGAGTCCACCTAGAAAAATCACTCAGGTGTGACAATCACATTTGGGGTATATACGGGTAGAGTAAATTAGGCTACCTGAGAGAAATATAGCTGCAGAACTGTAGCTCTCTGAAAAAATATTTTGACATAACAGAGCTACAGACACCCCTTATAAAAACCTTCGATTTACGGCGCACAAAAAGTTGCGCACGGTTGAGACCTTATATCGTTGTATTCTTCAGTTGCTGTCTCATAAATTCAATATAAAAAAATCTTAACATAATGAAAAAGAAAAAAAACAGCAAATAATTTGGATTCTCTGGTAGGATACGAACCCGCTCCGACCAGAGGCCGTGTGATGTGAAGCCCGATGCTTTAAACACTCGGCCACGGAGGCCCCGATAGCCACTACGAAAGCTTCACTAAAGTTGATGATCAAAATTATAAAATGACATTGAGAAAATGTTAGAATCTCGTTTCGTGAATGTAGAGGTGTCTTTTCAAAATATTTGTATGGCCCTGAAAAGGGCCGTTATTTTTTTCTCTCCACCGCCTTAGGACGGTTTGTCTGCCTGGTGACTAAGTTCATGTTGGCCTGTTGAAGGTTTCCCTCTCTGCCTTAGTCTACAGGTTCATACTCCTCGTCAGAGTCGACTTGAATTTCGCTCAATAGGCCTACATGCACCTCCAGACGTTGCATTTTCTCGGCCTGGATTCGGCATACTCATAATAAACTTTCTTGATACCTTCAATAACAGCTAGTTGTAGGCGGTAGCTGTAATGGAATTGTCGGGCGTTCATTCCCTGTGCATTTTCGTATCGTTTTAGCACCTCCGACGACCTGTAGTTCAGGAGGGCTATTTGTTCGCACGTCTGGCGGAACTTTCTCTTTGACACGTGTTCCTCAGTCATCATGGTATCTTCCTCTTCGTCGCTCTGAATTTCTGGGTGGGTTGTTGTGGTTCCATCGTGAGAATGGTAAAGTTGTACGTTTCAACACGAGTTTATATAGGACAGATTCAATGTGTTCAATATGTCATGTGCAGAGGGGTCCTACTAAACAGAGTACTCTAGAGTACGTTAGAGTACTATAGAGTACGCTAGTAAAATTTCATAATTTAATGCAATTTAATTGTTTATTTGTATGTATACCACTTAAATAAACATGATTATAAAATAATATTGCAAAATTTATCAAAAGTATTTGCTTTTTAGCGATATTTTGACCAGGAAACAACTGTTACATTAAAGTTATTGAAGATGTATGGCATCACGATCCCGATTATTACTATTTTGTTTGGAGAAAGAATTAAGCGATGTGACATATTGCATCAGTAATTAATTTTACGTATGATTGATAGTTATTTAGAATTGAATAATTGCTGGCCTTTAAAAAACACATCCAGTGTTGATTTAAAACCACAGCGACAATCACCAAGAAATCATCTTCATAGATGTAATCATTTCATTTTTATGTTAATCTAAATACCACTGAATGATTTATTTTCATGGAATTCACTGTTCAGTTGACTAAAAAAGACTTAATACTTTAAAAATAAGTTTAAGGCATAATTTTGGGAAATTTAGTGTAATGCGCTGGTACTTTATATACATATGTAGTTAAATTTGATTGGGATCAAACGGTAAACTGTAATTCAAAATATTTTCTAAATATAATGCAAAAAAACACAATATATTCCAGATATATATTTATAAGGTTAAACTAAAGAAAGAACACCTACAAACAGCAGTTAAATTGCATTAAATTATGAAATTTTACCAGCGTACTCTAAAGTACTCTAGCGTACTCTGTTTAGTAGGACCGTGCGCAGAGTGATGGTACTCAATCAATCAATGGTTGTCAACTGCACGCCCGTTGTAGCGGTGATCGCGGTCGCTGGTGCTCAGGGTCGCTCTAAATATAGCGGTAGCCCTGCTGTTCGACGCTCGCATAATTCGACCCATAGGTAATTGTAAACATTTTATATGGTTGTAATCAGCAATTAGTGTGAAGTTTGGTGATGAAAAAAAAACCAAAAGACAATAAAACAATTGGTATTATTGAATTATTTTGTTTTAAAAACCAGAAAATGCTTTGGTTCTTAATTCTACATCTGAAATTGTGATCGGCATATGAACTTCATTTATGCACATATTTTAATAAGAAGACGTGCATTTTAACTAATATATTAAATTATATAACTAGTACAGCTCCTTTAGCAAAAATATCAACAGAAACTTACTAATAATTATTCATTTTACATGCAAGAATCATCGAGATCGGCATCCCACCAATGTCGTCCTGTAGGGAAAAGAGTACCAATTCATTTCCCATAGACCTCAATGTTAACCTTTGGCCCTCTCACTAATTAACTATATCGATTTTAAACAAATGACCGCAAACATTTCAAAGTTCATTCCAAGTGTTGATAAAAAATGACAAAAAATATATAGGGTCCCGTGCCTTTTATAGGCCATATTTGTACTTTTTTACAACACATAGCAATCTGCAGTGAATTACACACTTCATTTTAAGCACACCCCTACCATGGTAATTTCCTCAGTCATTTCTCGATTTTGTGCGATAATTTTTCATCCTGACAATTAATTTGAACCTCTATAATATTTCTTTCAATTCCAAATAATTTCACTCTTGATATTAGCCAATCACGCAACACCTAGACATTTATACCTCCGCTCAATCTTGGGTAAACTCCGTCCGGGTTACGCATACGGGGGTTTGGTACTCTCATTCCTATACTCATAATGTTAGCGACCTTAAAATTAGGCAAATTTGTTATTTTCAAAGACTTTACATACTGAAGTGTATATGGATGAAAATTTAGTTCTGTAACTTCAACGTGAAGGGTACTGTGAACCCCCTTAACAAGTGTACCGTCTGCTGACAGTGCCGTTACAGGGAATGAATGATTCTGACACCTGTCCCAAGTTCGCCATCTAGCTGACGACTGTAATAAATATTATATCTGTAAATCGCATGTGATTTGTTTGTTATGGAATATACAATCATTTTAAGATAAAATTTTGTTCATATCTTCATCCGGGTGGATTCTACCCGGAATTTGAGAATGACCCCAAATTTCCTGAAAATTCCACAAAAATTGCTGAAATATACTCTTGTATTAAGTAGTAAATGGAGAATTCTGCATACTTTTACTATATTATGAAACTTACACTATATAGGTACCCAATAAATAAAATGGCTATTACCTGGTTTCCCGCAGATTAGATTATATGATAAAACTTGTACCCCACCCCCTTCCGTAGAAATCTGCCTCCGAGACAAAGCAGGATCTCCAGGCCGATACACAGCCTTTAATGACAAAAATGGTTGATATGTAAGATACTAACACCAGGGGATCAAAGTTTTACATACAAATACATAGGAAGAAACTGTAAAAATCTTTTTCTCAAGAACAGCAAAGTCATGATTATTCATAGTTATATGTAAGCATCTTCAAGTAGTGAAGCAGTTTGCTCAAATCTTAACCCTCCAGGGGTAAGTGAGGAACACAATTGGCAATGGGCAATTTAGTTTTAGATAGGAGGAATGAAGAAATTTGTTTACAAACAGTGATCAGTCTTATTAATATGGAATCATTCTCAGGTATTGTAGATTCAAGCTTTTTCAAATCATGACCTCTGATTTCCTTAATTAAATAATTGCCAAAAATCCCCCAAAAAGTAGACCAGGGGTCATAATGTGAAAGTGCGTTCTTTTTAAACTAGATACAGATATATATTTACAATACGAGGATGTCTGCTAATGTCACTTCTTTTAATAAGACTAAGAAAGAAGGTAATTTTGTGACATCATTGCCCAGCTCATACCACGTGGAGGTATCCTCATATGAGCCATAATTTTGAATAAAAATTTAAACCCTAATGAAAAATAAAGTCCTGAAATTTTCTTAGTAAGAAAAAACAAAACATTAACAATTATAATGAAGCTTTAAAAAATTTCAGTGCTTAATGTAAAAAGTATGATCTAATTTGGAATGAATAAAAATAAATGTTATAGAAAGCCAAAATGAAGAGACGAAATAAAATACTATGTGTGGTTTCAGTTACAATCCCTTGAAATATAGTGTTGGTATGTAGGAATGATATTTAATTTCTTTTTTATTATAGACTTAAGATGGAAACAGTTTCCTTTTATCGTCACTTCCTTGCATATACCATTTACATATATTTATCAAAATTGGTAGGGATCACCCTAGTGTTTACAATTCTAAGACTTATATATATATTTTTAAAAATTAAAATGCAGAACAAAATCAGTGCATTTGCCAAAATCATGTTGTCATATTTCACCCAGGTTACAGTTTTCAAACCCTTCCAAGTTTTTAAATCTTTCTTACTGTTTCAAAAATAAGTAGGGTGATAGCTCAGTTGTGTATTTAAGCATTTTTTTTAGTTCTATGTCACTCTCTGTCTAACGTTAGATGGCCTGTTGTAAGTGTTTACAGCTTAGCATTTGAGCGGTATCTATATATTGGCTATGAAAGAACTTAAAGCTTCACCTGAAGGAAAATGGGCCAAAAACCTATATATAGTGGTAAATAAAGTTAACCCTTCTCATAAAAGAAAATCTTGAAAAAGGCGTGTATTTTATTTGTATATGGTAACGAATTTAGGAAATATTAAAAACCGAAAGAAAAAAAGATAGTTGAGGGTCGGGGGTAAAAATTATGGACTGTCGTTTAACTGTAACCACACATTTTTATTTGGCCTGAACAATAATGAAGAAAAGGTCAGTGCTCAAAAGGTGAAAACAAAAGTTTTAAACCAAAGTTTTCAAGAATGTCTTGCCAATCAGAATTTCATGCTGTGCTGAATTTTTTTATTATTATGGATCCATTGAAAATAATAAAGTTGTTATTTTGCTGTTTTCAAATTACCTTCTACACCATGAATAGTGACCCCCATAATTGTTTTAACTACCACTTTCTTGTACATTATCTAATCAAAGCATTATTATTAGTATTAAATAAATTCAAATTGTGTAATTCTTTTAATGCATTACATGTAATTCAAGTAATTATTTTTTTCGGATTGTGTGAAGTAAAAATATGAAACGGTCATTCTGAAGAGCGACCCCAGACACCGACGCTCATAATTAATTCAAAATAATTATTTCCCCCATTTTTTCTCTCCCGAATTATGAAACTACACTTAAATTAGCTATTTCAAATCAAACCGCCACCCATTTGCACCTTGTGCAACTTTTACAGACCATACCCTAGTCAGTTCTGACAAAATATGAAACGGTCATTCTGAAGAGCGACCCCAGACACCGACGCTCATAATTAATTCAAAATAATTATTTTCCCCATTTTTTCTCTCCCGAATTCTGAAACTACACTTAAATTATCTAGTTCAAATCAAACCGCCACCCATTTGCACCTTGTGCAACTTTTACAGACCATACCCTAGTCAGTTCTGACAAAATATGAAGCATGTTTTATTACAATATTTTAAAAAGAAGTTATAGTTTCATACAAATCTCTTGGTAGAAAGTTACATACACTTTCTCTTAATGAAAATATGAAATAAAATTAATCATTAACCACACACATTTTTAGAAAATTAGATTTTTCTTATTTATACAAAGGGCAGACAACTCTTCTAAAAAGTCTTAAGTGCAAAAATGTCAGCTTCGAATCATTCACCAGTCATGTGAATTTCATCTGCTTCACTTTCATCATTATTTGACAATAAACATTTATGTTGATCTAAATCCTTCAAAATTGTTCATTATCCTTTCATTATACATGGCATACCTTAATTCAAAATATAAAGAAGTCTACATATCTATGCAGTTGCGGATTTAGAGGGGTGGGGGTGAGTCCCCTCCCCTAGGTCTTCTTATTTCTGTCTAGAATCTGTCCCACGAGAACAGTTCCAACTCCGCTGTCTTCTAGGACCTGCACCAGTTGTAGGACGTTTTCAGCCACCTTCCTAGGTTGTCCCTCAACGCTAATGTCGTTTCCACCGAGATGAATGAAAACTCGATCAGGGGAATACTGAAGCAGGTTTTGCAGGCAGGTTTGATTTGGCTCCTTTGCTGTCATGCCACCAACTCCAAAATATTTTATTCTCGGGTCTGCTTCGGTAGATCTTCCGAGACGCGAGACAAAAGACGATCCAAAGACAGCAGCTTTCATGATGATATTAAACAACTGGACGTCGATACCGTGGCTTTTGTACATACTCGTGAAGCCAGTCCTATCATATTATTGGCTAACTGCAAAGAATGAGATTCACTCAAAGTACTGCTCATTTTTACGTAGTTCCTTGTCATGAATTTGATATAAGAAAATTGTAATTTTATGATATATAAAAAATGATTCAAATACATGTTCCTAATTAGAACCAGGATCATGAAAATATTTCAACTTTTAAAGTCATAATTAATATATACATTGTGATGAAATTATGTACCTTTGAAACCATTTACAGCTTTACAAATTACAACAAGACACGGCCAATATGACCATGGGCAAAAAGTTACAATAAGAAATTTTATGACAGTAGGACAAAATGTCACAGGACAAAAAGCCAAATTTTATAAGAAAATAAGACCAAGTCACAATTAGAATTTTATGATAGTAGAACAAAATGTCATAGGACAAAAAGTCACAGTTTATAAGAAAATAAAAAACTATTGATTTTTTATATATATTTGAAAACATATCTGTTCTTTTTGTAAAGTTTAAGAAAATATATATGCAAACTTTATATTTTCTATGAGATTTTGATAATAAGTATGAAATTGTTATTCCTTTTATCATATTTATTGTAAAATATCATTTTGATTTTTAAAAAGAGAGATTTCCTATTTCGATGAAATAAGCTTGATAATCATTTGGTTTAGTATACTACATATTACATGTAATGATTGTCAAAACAAAATCTGATGACAGAATTATGGTTGACTTCCTTTCACTCCAGATCATTGTCAAAACAAGAAGTAAGTGAACTATCATATAATAATTGATATATAAACAAGTTAATTATTTTGCCTTTCTTATTATCTGATAATGAACATTTAATAATGAACTGAAGGTGCTAAATGTGGCAAAACAAACATCAATAATGATGACATGTATTCCCTTGTACCTCCTATCCACTGTAAGAAATGTCTGGTGTCTGAACAACAGCTTTAGTGAGCATTTGGGTACCACCTGTTATTATTATCTTAAAAGTATATATGGGGTCTCATTTGCTAAGTCATTTTTGTGACTTTTCTACATATTTTGTGACTTTCTGTCCAGTGACGTTTATCCTGTGACTTTTTGTCCGTATACCAAACATGAATCCTATTTTGACTAATTTCGTGAAACTGAAACGTGTCCTTTGTAAGCAATTATAGTTGGGGCATAAGTGAACAGATATACGTTGACCTTGAAAATAAATAAATAGATATTAGGTAAATAAAGACGAAAAAAGGCGCCAGACGTTAGTTTTGTTGTCTTATGGTTTTTATTGGGAATAAGAAGGATGGCACGATCCCTCATGCCTGTTGGTTCCTATACACGATCCTGCTATATGTACATGTATATAGAGTCTAGTTGGTTAAATTTTAACACAAAAAGAATTATCTCGTAATAGGAAAGTCTTCCACTTTTGTACAAAAACACCCAAAGTAAACCTCCAAGTTGTATACAGTAGATGTGTGGTTGTTCGCATATCGGAGATAATTTGAATTCAGATAATCAGAAAATATATTTGAAATAAAAGAGGGTGAGAGAAGAAACATACTATGAAAAATAGATAAATAAATAATAAAACAATGTTGAATATGTGCCTACGTATTGTTCGTAAATTGGGCGAGTGGTATTTGTACTTATGATTACGAAGGTTGGTCACGGTAGAATAACCTGGTGTTATTTTATTTACAGGTAATTGTTTACACCTTCACGTTAATCCAAGTTTAAGGCGTCTAGCTGTGCCTTGTTCACACCTGTTATCATGTGATTAAAATATAAAAGATGACTTAGGAATTGTTATGGAGATAACACTATTGTAAATATGCTTTGAATAAACAGCCATTGTTTTCAAGTTGTTTATTCGTTATTAGATATCTTAGACATAATTCAGAAATCTTATGCATTAAAATATCAATTTTGGAGTTGGATAATACAAGTTAATTTGTATCTTTCAAGTTATGATGTGCATACGAAACAGAAAACTGAGAAGGGGGTTTATTATTACTATGGATTTAAAACCAGTAGGGCACCGCTTCGAGTTAAATACCACGCATGCGCAGAAGCCGGTGATCCGAGTCGTTCTTTTCCCTATATATTCTATTAAGAGCGACCCTGGTCACCAGCGACCGCCACCACGGTTACACCGTCACGGATGAACTGACCTATGACCTCCGGATTACATTTAATATTTATCAGTCACCGGTGTCTTACCGACAGCTGTAATTACTGCATGAGTAAATGTCCGAGAGACTAGTAGTGTTCGGCGCGTCCTCTCTTCACATTTTTTCCAAAGAAAATTTATTTTATTGCTTATTTTTAATCATTCCTATCGGGCTCGATATTTCACCAGAAGTCGCACGTGGTGAGATAGTACACATGTGTATTCATCTTGCACCCTTTCCAACGTTTTTAAATATGGGATCTAAAAAACTTTTTTGTTTATGACTTGTAAAAAGAATTCGTCTCTGTTACATACAAATCAGCGATTTAATCACTGATAACGAGATTTTTACTTTGTCTAATTTTAAAATACGTACATGTAACAGAGACATAAATAACATTTTTCGATAATATTTTATTCATATTTACAAAATATAAACTATAAAGAAAATAACTTGATCCCAGGTCTATCAGATCAGGTAAAAAATAAGGTTGGGTAGAGGTGTGTCTCGCTGTTTATTGAGAATCTAGATATATGGCACATTCCTGCATACTCGGTTTCCATATCCAACTTTAACAAAAATAAATCTTCATATTTTTGTTCCTTTGCATCTGAAATCATTCGCATCATCCTTTGTCACTTCAATTGCATTCTTAATTCATATTTTCGCAAAAATTGACATCAAAGAAATACATGTAGGAAGTTGAACACTTATTGCACAATGAAACAATATTTGGGCTAAAATTTTACTTTTCATTAATGCTATGGTGTCCATGCCATGCTCTATCAAGAATTAATCTTCTGTCCACAATTTCACTGAGATGTCATCTTTGTAACAATATGTCTATAAACAGCCGGTTTTTATGGTTAATGAACTATGAGGATATTTGTGTGTTGTGCAAATGACCTACATTTTTGCAGTTACTTTTCTTGCACTGGAAGTTAGGGTGCACTTACGATTGCAGTCCTGAGCTTCACATAAATTGTATTAACAAATAGTGTATAGTAAAGCTTACGTTACCAATTTCTTTATTATGCTGAGTATTCACAGGTTGTATTATATATTTGACAAAAACAAGATTTTAAAATAATTTCTTCGATTTGATGAAGACAACTCTTTTAAAGTTGGAGAAAGGGGAGGGGGATATGGGCGTGTTTGACATTTACTTCTGTCCGTATTTCTGTCCAAGTTATAATGCAATTCATACCTAGAATATCAGTAGTAATCTGTTCTAAAACAACAAACACCTAGAATTAAAAGCACAATGGAAGCATGTGATATCATCAGGCACTTTGCATCGTTGTTTTTAGGAGTGGGGGGGGGGGGGTCATAGAGATGAAGTTGACTTCATAATATTGCCTGAAAATTCTTGACAAGTAAATTTTTAAAAATCCAAAGCTCGAGAGGGAAGGCGGCAAGGTTTGATCTTTCAGTTTCATTCATCGGTTAGATTTTACATTTCCACTACCATTAACGACAGTGTTTTTTGGGGGGTGGGGGGTCTATCTATAGACCGACCTCTGCACGTAAACATAACCAACTTTGCATGTAATAATAAGGTGAGGCGGACCCCTTGTTGCTACGTGTCTGCTGATATTATTTTTGTGCTCATTTGAGTAAATGAAGTACAAGAAGAGCTGTAAGTTGATTTACACAAAATTTAATTTTCGAAAGATTGCATCATATGCGAAAAAATATTTCGCCAGGTATACCAATTTTATATAATCAACATGTTCTGTTTATTGGCATCTGATGTACATTTAGCAACAAGTGCTTGGCTCCAGTGTGAAATGATAAATTAATAATGTATATAGACAAATGTATTCCAATTTTGTTCCCAGGGGGCATATATGTAACAGCAAAACAACTTATAAAGAAAGAAATTCCAAAACAAAGTTTACAACATTAGCTATACAGATTGGATGTAGCATGTGGGGGAAACGAGTACATACATATATGACTTGCAAATCAGGTGTATACACAAGTAAATGGACAATATCAATAGTATACCAACATATGAATAATAAACTATAATGATTTTTGCAGTTTTAAAGCATCACTTCTTTTTCTGAAAGTTTTAACTAAATATTCACTCAATTTGACAATTACTGGTTTGTCTTCATTGATCATCAACCAAGTAGATTTGTTCTCATTTGTTAAATAGATAAAAATAAAATTGTTGAGCTTTTATATATCATGGAAAAAAAACCCAACATATTTCTCTCTTCAACATAGAATGGAGAATCAGTGAGGAAATGAAATTCATCTTCTACACAATTTAGGTTACATAATTCACATATATGGTTTGGTTGCGCATGTGTTGTCAAGCAACTGTGTTTTGGTTGTTGAAAATGTTGATAAAAATCAATAATGAAGATTTGCTGATATACTAAAGACATTCTGAAGATGATTCTGATCTAAAGGATTGATTGATTGACTGATTGATTGATTGATTGAATATTGTTTAACGTCCCTCTCGAGAATATTTCACTCATATCACTGCCAGTGAAGGACTGCAAAATCTAGGCCTATGCTCGGCACTTATGGCCATTGAGCAGGGAGGGATCTTTATCGTGCCACTCCTGCTGTGACATGGGTCCTCGGTTTTTGCGGTCTCATCCGTGAATGTTTATACAAACTTTCGAGTAAATTAAGTTAAATCTTTTTTTAAGAATCAGTATTCTGTTTGGAAAAATATATTAACCGAATTAATAAATTACAAAATTTGAACTTAGTTCCAAGTCTCAACTACTTGTGTCATGAATTATGAAACTGAAATAAACATATATAGAGTATAAAAATAGAAGTTATATTGGATGAAGCAGAAACTGAAAAATCAGGTAGATTTAGAACATTTTGATTAATCGATCCTTCCGCCACAAAATATAGTCTCTGCCAAACCCTTTCAAAATTTGAATTGACACAAAACATTTTCAAAGGGATAGGGTTCAACAATAAATATGTAACATTTTTGCACCAATGGGATCAGAATTGAACCAGTAAATACTTAGTTATAAATTGATAATATATATGTACTGTTAGTTGCACAGCTCCATAACCATGGTTATAGATTGACTCTCATTAACTAAGAATTCGTTGTTTTATTATGTTACTGTTGGAATGTGCATGCCGTTATATACTATGGATTGGGCAGAAGTGGACTAATTAACACTATAAATAACATACCCTCCTTGCTGCCCCTTGCAGTTTAATTCTTTAGCACCGACTCTTGATGCCTCTTGTTGATATATCAGGCATATTGCATTAGGGATATTGCACATGTTTACATATCAACTGAGTACTGATGTCTGCATATGAAACTTGAAATACCACCAGTGACAGTGTATTAAACTCTTCATTGTGTAGTGTCTTTTATGGCAAGCCCTTTTACTATTTATTCGTAAAAAGGAGATCTCTTTAGATAAGAGATATATCTTTATTGGTTAAAGAGATATCTCTGTAAGCTAGAGATATATCTTTTTACGCTAGGGAGATATATATCTCTTTAACCAAAAGACATATCGCTTTAACCAAAAGAGATACATGTATATCTTTAAACAAAAGAGATATCTCTTTTGTTTAAAGAGATATCTCTTTAAACAAATGAGATATCTCTTTACGCTTGGAGATATCCCTTTATCTTTGAGAGATATATCTCAAAGCTAGAGAGATATCTCTCAGAGAGAAAGATATATCTCTCTAGCGTAAAAAGATATCTCTCTATCGATGTAAAAAGAGATATCTCTTTAAGTTAGAGAGATATCTCAAACGTGAGGACGTATTAAGGACGGGGTGAGCTTGGTAGAAACTTACTACAGTCTTCAATAACATAGTATGGACGTGTCGTGATCGTAGCGGAAGCGTGAAGAAAACTTAGTGCAAACGGGATGATCGTAATGAGAACGTAGTGAAAACGGGATGGTCGTATAGAGAGCGTAGTGGAATCGCAGTGCAGTCGTTTTCTTCTGCATCACGATCCCATTACGATGCTACTACGACCATGCCGATCTAAATACGACCTTAGTACGTCCTTACTACGCTTCCACTACGATCAAATTTGACCACGACCGCACTACGTTTGTTTTGAGCATGTTCAAAGTTGCTCCACGACCATCACGACCATAAAGACCTTACTACGTTCTTACTGCGACCTTACTACGACGTACCCGATCGCACTACGATCATCAATTTTTACATGGTCGTAGTGCGAACGTGGCCTAGTGTGATGGGGGTATAACATTGGTGTTGTTTCAATCTTTCCTTTCCGCTGTATCTCTTCAGTTTCAACATTAATCCGCAGGATATCGGTAAATGTACGAACTTTCACATAGATTCATCCCAAATGAGGCAAAACTTTTTTCTTCACCGGACTCGTTCGCTTTAAAATTTGATGTGATACATAAATGTACATGTATATTGTACCAGGTGTAGAATTAAATTCATATCTTAAAACATATGTAGTTCGATTAAAAGCACTTTCAATTTAAAAAGGCTATGTTTGGGGGAATTTGTTCAAAAAATTATTTTATCTTTTACAATGTTGTTTTCGGGGGGAGGGGGTGTACCTTTTATTCATTGGATGTGCTCATAAAATCTTTTCTTAACATACCAGTCAGAATAAAGTAATAGAATTTGAAAGGGGCTGAATTATAATTCAAGTCTTTTTCAGTATGTTACCTTATTTATTTTTTCTTCATTTGTGAAACAACATACTGTCAAAATCTGGGGGGAGGGATGACAAAGCCGGGGAAAAAGATGATGCCAATAGGCGCTTGCTTGATTCTTTTTATTAAAACTTACTATGCAAATTATTAAGCAAGGGCCTGTTAGTATATTCACCCACAAAACGCACCGTGTAAAAATACATACTAATGCATTAGTATGAGGTATCATTATGAAATGGTGGATTCTGAGGATGACTTCCTGTTCTCTCTGTAATTTCTGCATTCCTTGTTCATAATAAGCCTTTTGATTTTGCAAAATGTTGACCTCCTCATAACATTATTGCATATTATATTTTCCGTTTTCTGTTCCGTTCCGTCTTCCGTTCCATTTTCCGTTCCGCGTTTTAGCAACACCCCAGCCATCATGGTAAGATTTGCTTTGGCGGGCTGCCGTTTTAGGGAGAATTACTTAAGTATTCAAACTAATAAAAATATTGGAAAGAGATATCTCTTTCTCTTTGAGAGATATCTCTTTTCCAACGCTTAAAGAGATATATTTTATACTTTGAGAGATATTTCTCTTAGAGAGATATCTCTTTAAGTGAAGGAGATATATCTCAAAGTAAAAGAGATATCTCTCAGAGTAAAAGAGATATCTCTGTAAGGTAAAGAGATATCTCTTAAAGTATAACGTACTTTTTTCCACGGGTTCATAAGTCCGCGGAATCACAATTTCTGTTTATTCCGCGAGTAGAAAATTGGGCGGATTTCTTAGATTGCCACTTAATGTCTTTCATTTGCTGGGATAAATTTCCGCGGAAAATTTGTGACCGCGTACATGCGTAAATTAATACCGCGCGGAAAAAAGTACTTCTACAGTATATCTCTAAGTGAAAGATATGTCTCTTAAAGTGAAAGAGATATCTCTTTAAGTGTAAGAGATATCTCTAAAAGTAGAAGAGATATCTCTCTAAGTGAAAGAGATATCTCTCTAAGTGAAAGAGATATCTCTTATATAGAGGGATATCTCTTAAGATTAAGACATATCTCTCATTTTAAAGAGATATCTCTTTAAAATAAGAGATATCTCTTTACTTTAAAGAGATATCTTATTTTCGAATAAATAGTAAAAGGACTTGTCATAGTCTTTATTTGTATCAATAATTACATATTATATATGTTGCAAATTTATGTTCACTGGGCCCTGATTTGGCAATAAATACTATGCCATTAATGTTTAACGTCTCTCTTGAGAATATTTCATTGATATGGAGACGTCACCATTACTGGTGAAGGGCTGCAAAAGGTCCATCCCATGCATTGCCTCTTACGACAAGCAATGGGTACTGAGGACACATTCTGACCCATTTCATCACTGAGGAGGGGGGGGGGGTGTTCATGCCCCAAAACCCGTGAATTAATATGGATATATTCTGACGAATTGTACGTCAATGTATAATTAAGATCTCTTCTCATATATACATGTAGTGCAGATATTGACCAATTTATCTGAAATTTTCCACACCTTTCCCAATATTTCAAGTACCAGGGTCTTATAAATATGCACAGTTTCGAATTGATATGGTATTTGGAGGAGTAAATGAGGGGGTGGGGGGGGGGGTGGGGGGGGACTGGCTTCAAGTGGGTCCAGGCAAGAGATTATACGTTGCCATAGGTAAGTTTATTGAGAAAAAAATATATTTACAATTCGAGTATGAATTACGTACATATAAATAATTGATAATAGTCTGACGGCTGATTAATATAGAGCACTGACCCGGGGGGGGGGGGGACTTTTATTTATTTATTTAGCAAATTATTTGTCATCAAGGTGGAAACCACTGTGTGGTATCATGGTATATACCAACATACATGTACCAAATATAACATCTAATTCGGAGGCCAGTAAATGGGAATATATAGCTTACTCACTGGAAAACGCCAAAGATACACGAATTGATAATATAATCATCACTGGAGACTTTAACTGTAATTTATTCAACACAACCAATTCCAAAATGGGTGATATTATAAGTGATCAGGGAATGTCACAACTTATTTCAGAATGTACACATTTTACCGAAAATTCCGCAACACTGTTGGACCTATTGATTGTTAATAATATAGATATTGTTGAATTTTCAGGTGTTGGGGATAATATTCTCCCGAACATAGTAAGATACCACTGCCCCATTCTTTGTGTATTAAAATTACCCAAATCACATACAAGAACTTATAAAAGAAAGATATGGTCTTTTTCTAAAACAGATTTCCGAGATTACCAAACTCACTTAAAGAATGCAGATTGGGATGCTCTGATTTGTAAAGATATTGATCGAACATGCAATAACATATCAAACTGCATTATTGATTCAGCCACAAAAACGATTCCAAACAAGAGATGTTTGTAAAACACATATGCCCCCCCCCCCCCCCCCCCCCCATGGTGCAAAATTGAAAAGGGTTATTCTCACACATCATTTAATTGATAGTAGTATCATCAATTCAAAATATTGAGCAGACAATATCTTCCTATGTCAAGAGTGAATTGACCATGTGACATAAAAATCAATAGGGGTCATCTACTCCTTATGATGTACTAATGCACCAAGTTTGGTGTCAATCAAGCAAATAATTCTTAAAATATAAGAGACAATATATTACTATGTCCAGTTCAACTCTTGACCTTTAACCTCAAAATCAATATGGGTCATCTTCTCCTGAAGATGTAGCAGTGTACTAAGTTTGATGTCTGTCAAGCAAAAGGGTTATCAAGAAGTAATTTAAAATTCCCGATACGAAATTAAAAGGCTTTCACTAAATGTACAATAATCATTGATACCGTAACTTCTTTATCAGTAATGGCTTCACAAGTTCTTAGCTGGTGCTCTCTCTCTCTCTCTCTCTCTCTCTCTCTCTCTCTCTCTCTCTCTCTCTCTCTCTCTCTCTCTCTCTCTCTGAAGGTGGGTAGACAATTTAATTGTATAGGTACGCGATGTTTAATTATCTCTGACATTTACTCCTGCTGCAGTCATTATAGCTGACAGGAAGATAATCGATGCCAGTGATTGCGATAATTAGATGTAATCTGGAGGTCATAGGTCAGTTCATCCGTGACAGTTGACAACCATTGAGTACGATCACTCTGCGCGTGACATCATAGGAAAGTCCGTCCTATATGAACTCGTGTTAGAGAGAACAACGTCACCATTCTCATCATGGAATCACAACAACAAAATGAAATGGTGACCGTGGATTCTTTTGAGGAACACATGTACAATACAATGGTGGAGGTATTGAAGAGTGATTTGGTCCAGACAAAAAGAAAGTTTCGCCGGGCGTGCGAACAAATAGCCCTCCTAAACTACAAGATGTGGGAGGTGCTAAAAAGATATGAAAGAGCAACGGGAATGAACTCTGGACCATTCCATTACAGTTACCGCCTACAACTAGCTGTTATAGAAGGTTTCAACAAAGTTTATTACGAGTACGCCAAATTGCAGGCTGAAAAAATGCAACGTCTAGGGGTGAATATTTTCGGCGAAATTCCTGACGAGGAATAAGTTCAGAGAAGGAAACCTTCCCCAGACCAAATGTCACCAGGCAGACAAACCGCCCTAAGGCGGTGTCAAAAACTGACGGCCCTTTTCAGGGCCATACAAATATTTCGAAAAGACACCTCTCAACTCACGAAACGAGATTCTATCATTTTCTTATGGTCACTTTATAGTTGATGAAAGCAAGAAAAAAAACACGGGTCGTTTGATTCGCTTTCATAGTGATTACACAGGGTATTAGTATTGAGTCTAATTATTTAGAAGAATCCTAACAGTGAATTATTAGAAGATGCTCACCATTCGTTTGGGGTGAGGTTACTTTCTGGTGAAAACGGGGATGGGGTCATATTCGGTCACGAGGGGATAGGAAAGATAGAATATAAAGAATACCCTCGTTTCCAAAGAAATAAGGATGTTGTTCAAACTGTTTCTCGGGGGTATGCTTATCTATAGTTTTGTTTTGTTACAGGTTGGCATTTTTTATTTAGAACTTTTCAAGGTTATTAAATATTTTGTAGATACATGTATTTATTCAATATGATAAGAAATTATATACTTTTTAAACTATAAATGACAAAAAGTATGATTCTAAACAGAAAGTATAAGATAAAACACTATTAACTAATTCTATATTTCATAAACACAAAGTAAGTTCAGCGATTATGAGGGTTAAACATTCATTGAACCAACGACCCCTATTGGTTGATGAAGTATTCCAAACAAATAGAGTTCTATATTAATTAATTAATCGATTAATACCAACATAGTATCATATCAATTTTCAAGCAAATGTTTTGTGACGCGTTTTGAATCATGTAGCAAGAGATCACGTGGTTTGGAAGTTTGTAAATATCAATGGACCGAAGGGTTCTAAATATCACTTTTTATAAACATACGATATTATCAAACATTCAAAGTATACAATATTACATGCATTTTGTCTTCTTTATGCTTATAGTAATTAATTCTAATAGTTCGTTCGCCGAAATTTTGCGATAATTAATCACAATACAGACTTAAATCTAAGCCCCGATTTCAAAAAGTCTAGTTAATTAGGTAGGTAGTACCTGGTACAGTGACGTCACATGCGCCCTTCGGATTGTGAAAGTACTGCGAGATATTATTAAAAACTCAACTTTTAGGGGCCTAATTTATTTACCATAGGCAACATTTAAATCGATGTTGACAAATTGTCCGAGTTTTATATGTGTTCGCCACCAGAGCACACATATAACGATGTAAATACCCAAATATAGCGAGTAAAGCGTGTATGAAATCGGCAATATAGTATTCGAAATGAATATATATATTAGATATCTACGTCGGTTACTATGCCACATTATCTCCACGGAGACCCCCTTTTGATCCTCACCTAGGGCCGCCGCTGGATTGGACACATACCTGTAACAGCACTGCAATTACAAAATCATATACATCTGATAAAACATTATAACAGTGAATTATGTTATACAGTACATGTGTAAATAGCAATAGGAAACGTATTGACTTTGATGATATTGTGAAATATAAATTTAATTTCAGTGGTTTATATCAGGAAAAAAAAAAACATATATAGCTACAGGTACACACTAGTTTTATTGTTTACGCTGTGCTACAGTACTATAGATGACGAGGTACCTAAGTAGTGAGTTGGTAGGTCATATAAAAAATATTACATACACTGTATTATATCATGTCACACGTATAAATATTCATAATGTACAGTGGATGCAAAAACCAGTAACGGATTTAAGCCCCCCCCCCCTACAATTTTCAAATTTAAGGTCAATCGTGTTATCTTGTTTAGAAAAATGTAAACGATTAAAAAGAAGCAAGAATTTATCTCACTCTCAGAACAATAAATGACAAAATCTGTTGATTTATTGTATTACTTAAATTGGGAGAACTTATTTAAATTGATTATCCAAAACCTCTTAGAATCTGCGTCATTTTATTGATTTCCCTCTATCAATAATGACAGAAAATAGCAAGAATTACTACCTAGAAGACATATTTGAAGCCCGATAAAATCTGTAAAATCCAGAAAATTCCGGGGGCTTCGTCCACTGCCCCCCTCCCTTCCCCTAGGGCTCGCCCTGGACCTTCTGGGGGCTTGAACGCGACCCCAAGCCTAATAAAGTTGCGCCCCCTAACCGCTATTACTGGATCCACCCCTGAAAACCCTCTCTAAATCCTCGCCTAGGGTACCATGGGCCCTTGATTAGATACATTATACATGTAATGATTATAAAATCATCTATTTCATATATGACAAAGATTTATACATTTGTATGATATACAAACCTCCAGAAAACTCCTCATATTCCAAGGGTATCGATTACGATATTCTTGACTGTATTGAAAAAGATATATCATTTTATAAACCCAAGGGAAACATTTTACTATGTGGTGACATCAATGCGAGAGTTTCAACAGATCCAGACTTTATTGCAAACGATGATAATGAGTTTCTCCCTCTCCATTCATCATATACAATAGACAATCAAATTACAAATCGTCACAATATGGATTCTAAGTTAGATAATAGGGGCAAAGACTTGTTAGATATGTGCATTGCGAATCAACTGAGAATACTGAATGGTCGTACTTTTGGTGATATGTTTGGCAAGTACACTTGTTTTTACACCAAATGGCTGTAGCACTGTAGACTATGTTTTGGCTTCAAAAAATATTTTTAATCAAATATTGTATTTCAGTATTTCTGATTTTGTACCTACATTGTCTGATTGTCATTGCCTTCTACAATGGTCACTGTCCGCTAGATTCTCTTTTAAGTCTGATAATACTAAGGATACTAATACACATCCAATTTCACCAAACTACATATGGTCAGATGAATCACCTGTTCTTTTTCAGGCAGCCCTTAATTCTACAAACATTCAAGAGAGATTACAAAATCTCTCAAGTTGTAAAAATCTAGACTCTCACGAACTGATTGACAATGCCTCCACATAATTATCAAATATAATTATTAAAGCAGCAGACAAATCTCTTCGAAAATCTAAAATTAAACACAATAAGACAAATAAAAAAATGCACAAATGGTTCGATATAGACTTAAAATCCATGCGGAGAAATTTGCTTAATCATGGTAAAATATACTCCAAATTTCCGAAAGATTCAATAGTGAAAAACCACTACTATAAATTATATAGGGAATATACCAAAATGAGAAAATTCAAATGTCGAGAATTTAAACAATATTTATTAAGACAGTAGGAAACCTTACATGATGAAAATCCAAAATCTTACTGGAAATTGATTGAGAAACTTCAGGGAGTAGAAAAAAACAACAATGCGGATGTAATTGACCCAACAACATGGGTCTCCCATTTTCATGACCTGAACAAACCCAAACCAAATTTCAACCACCGTCTGGCACAGCTAGATAATATTCTAAATGAGTTAGAAAAAGAAAAATGTTTTAATGACTTGGACAAACGTATATCCATTTCAGAAATATCAAATGCTATTTCAAAAATAAAAGTAGGGAAAGCTCCAGGTCTAGACAAAATTTCAAACTACATGATTAAATACGGTCATACCCATCTCTTGCCATGCTTTTACAATATTTTCAACAGCTGTCTTACTTTTGGTCATTATCCTAAACCATGGTCTTCAGGTTACATTACTCCTATCCATAAAAGTAATGACATTAACGATCCAAATAATTACAGAGGCATAACGGTTACAAATGCAGTTGGGAAATTATTCAATAAAATACTTGACATTCGCTTAGATAAATTTCTTACTAAACATCGTATAATCAATGAATGTCAGATAGGTTTCACCCAAAAAGCAAGAACTTCTGACCACATGTTTATTCTCAAGACTATTATAAATAAATATTGTAAGACCAAGGATGGAAGAGTGTACGCCTGCTTTATTGACTTTCATAAAGCATTTGACACCGTCATTCATTCAGGAATTAAAATTAAACTCTTAAAATTGGGAGCTGGAACAAATTTTTATCAGGTTATTAAAAGCATGTACTCTTCAAGCAAGTCCTGTGTCCGTTTAAGTAATGGTATCACCGATTTTCTCCCAATAAAAGTAGGTGTCAAACAGGGGGACAATTTAAGTCCAAATCTGTTTAAAGTATTTATTAATGATCTTCCAGACTATCTCAATTCATCCCCAGATCCTATGGTCTTAAATTCTCGAACATTTAATAGTTTAATGTATGCTGATGACATAATTCTATTTTCCTCCTCAGCTAATGGTTTACAACAAAAACTAAACATTTTGCAGCGGTATTGTAATGATTGGTGTTTGAGTATTAATTTCTCAAAAACTAAGATCCTAATTTTTAACAAGGCAGGGAGACTCTTTAAAACTAACTTCTATTTGGCTGGTATTGAACTAGAATGTGTATCCAACTACAAATACCTTGGGGTTTCATTTTGTTCATCTGGTTCTTTGTCCCTTGCTCAGAAAGAACTATGTATATCATAAAGCCCTGAAAGCATTATTCAAACTAAAAAAAGACTTCATTTCACTAAACCCTGATATTAAAACCATTTCTCATATATTTGACCATACCATCAAACCAATATTATTATATTCTTCGGAAATCTGGGGTTATTTTAATCCTTTTTCCAAAAAATCTACTAACTCCGGTGGTACCATAGACAAAATTTACTCAAACCAACTTTGTGATAAACTACATCTCAAATTTTGCAAATCAGTACTTGGTGTACATAAATCTGCAACAAACTTTGCCGTACTGTCGGAATTGGGAAGATTCCCCCTTCACTTTGACATATTAAAAAGTATGTTAAGTTACTGGTACAGACTTGAAAATCAGTCATTTCCACTATTGTTTGATGCATATCGAGAGTCAAAATTACTTTTTGAACAAAACAATTCATCATGGTTTGGTTCTATAAACTGTTTGATAACTAATATTAATGGGATTAAAGATTTGCCCGTTAAAGGGGCATACCAGTTTAAAAAGGTTCTTAAAGATTGTTTATTCAAACATTACATCAAAGAATGGCATTCACACCTTACATTAAATTCAGATAAAAAAAACTAAGTTGCTGTTCTACTTTTAAACAAAACTTTGGTTTTGATAATTATTTGAGTTCAATTAAAATTTTTGAGCAAAGGAGAAGTCTAACACGTTTCCGTATATCAGCTCATAGACTAAACATTGAAAGGGGACGCTACCAAAAAATCCCTCGACACGAGAGATTTTGTCTAAGATGCAACAACAATTCAGTGGATGACGAAAAACATTTTTTATTCTCATGTAGTCATTTATCAGAAGAAAGGGTTATTTTATTCCAAATGATAGACAAATCATGTAAGAATTTTGTAAAGATGGACAGTGATCAAAAGCTTATATGGCTAATGACCAATGAAGATGAAAATATCCTCATCCAAATTAGTAAGATGATTTTAAACAGTGGGATATAATACTACAAATGTTACATTTCATTGCATTATGCACATTTTCTTTCTTCATCATATTTTACACCTGTAGGCTGTCTTGGCTACTGGGAGTACAAGACCAACAGTCTGGTACAACAATTTACTACCAGATTGTTAACAGGCACTGTCCCTTGGTACTCCCTGTAGTCAGGTCAACATATCGTGTTTTTATTCTCATATAACGCTATTCTCTTTTATATAAGTATTCTAACCTTCCTGCTTTAGACATAAAACATTCAGAACAACTGGATCCTGCGTGTAAATATGTAATATAATAGCATGCTGTATTCAGTAAGATGATTTTGAACAGTGTAATGTATTACTGCAAATACATGTCTTTGCATTCTACACATTTCCTTTACTTTACAATTGTAAGCTGTCTTGGTTACTGGGAGTACAAGATCAACGGTCCGGTACAATAAATTTATTACCAGACTGTTAACAGGTACTGTCCCTTGGTGCTCCCTGTAATCAGGTCAACATATTGTGGTTTTTGTTTTTTGTTTTTTTGTTTTTTTTTTTATTCTTTCATATAATGCTATTATTCTCTTTTATATAAGTATTCACACGACACTATCATTATCTGCTATCCCAGAAACTGATGTGTGAGGCAGTTGGGTTATTTTATTTATCATGTTGTTAATTTAAATCTTGTCTGTAATCAGTATTTCATATATAATTATATAGATATGTGCAGTGCAGAAGTGTGAACTCTGTCAGTATTACCGGTAGTACCCCCCCCCCCCCCCGAGGGCCCTTGATTGGTGAATAAACTATATCATGTATATGTAAAGATATAGGCCTTGTTTTGAAAAAAAGAGATACTATACTTTTACATGTTCTAAGATGTGTAATCTATACTTGAAGATTAAAAGTAAAAATAATTCTTTTAAAATGTGTGGTATATTACTTAAAAATCTAAGTAGGATTAATCTGATTTGATATCATTTTAGAATGTGAAATATACAAGGGTCATTTAAAAATACGTAGACAATGCCTCCCTCATCCATATGCCGGTATATATTCGAAAAATAAAATTCAACTCATTATGGGATTTGGGATCATTTATTTTATCGACGAGCGATGTTTTATTCTATTTGGTCAAATAGTATCCGTGATTTATAAATTTAAAAACAGTATAATCTTTAGCCACGGAACATCGTTACGTCAAAAACACAACGTCACGTTTCATAGTTTCTCAACATATTCTCCTCTACATTTCACATACATGTACAGCTTGAGACGCCTTCTAGCTTCATCGTCTAGGTGTCTAACGGACTGCAACTCTCCTTATTTCCAAGAATAGTGAAGACGGTGCCGGAGCTAACATCAAAGATATCCGATACTTCCGCGACAGTGACGCGGCCATCATTTTCCATAGCGTTGTTTATTCGTTTGACAAGGTCTTCACAAACGTTTCGTTTCCCACTGGGACGTTAGAGTCTCTATCAAATGAAAATCGCCTGTGTCATCTATACACTAAAGCGCGGCTCACCTTTGACATATTTTCTGCTTATTCCAGCAGTTTGACCTTTTCTATTAAGCCCCTTTCACGCATTCACTGATGAGACGCCGGATTCTCCCGGATTGTCAATCCGTGATGGTCCGTGACAATCCGCCATTACCGTGTACAAACCGTGTATGCATTCGGCGTCGTCCGGAACAATCCAGCTTGGCCGAGCCAAACCGTGAAAAAAAATTAAACGTTTAAAGCTGTATCATCCGATGTCCATGTATTATTTTTGTACATAATTACTTTAAAGCAGATTAATTACCTTATAAAGTTATTAACTTTCCCTTCATTACATGCTTGAAAACATCTGCATGTAAAAGGAAACAGTGCGAATATTATTTAGAAAGTAAATATAGTGGCTGCATATATAAATCATCCCATAATAAACGTCTATAAATAGACCCACGCGTGTCAGGGGAATCCCAACATGATGTATTAACTCATAAGCAACTGTCTAGTTTTTAGACTGAAAGAGCGTAAAACAACGAATTACTAAGAGGTATTTGATATTTTTATTTCTATTAAACTTATGGTACGGTACTGTTATAACAAAATACACAGCTTTACACAAATAAGACCACCGATGATCTCAAAGTTTGAACTGGTCACGTGACTGTCACTTGAAATGGCAGAGTGACACGGTTATTTGTAAACATCGATTTAAAATCAAATTATTCGGGTTAAAACAGGTGAAATAATTTATGATATGTTGTACCGTCTCATAACTATATACGTGCGATGATTTAGTAGCGTTTTTACGAGATGGAAAAAAAATATTGTAATCTGGACCATACAGCTTTAATTTTTACCCCGGATCGTCCAGTAAGAAAATCCTCCGTATTGATCCGTGTAGGTACCGTGTACCACCGTGTATCAACCGAAAGGTCCGTGTATCAACCGAGAAGTCCGTGTAGCCACCGAGAAGTCCGTGTATCAACCGAGAAGTCCGTGTATCAACCGAGAGGTCCGTGTATCAACCGAGAAGTCCGTGTAGCCACCGAAGTAACCGTGTAAAGTCCGGGGTCATCCCAATCTAATTAAAATCAGACTTCTTAGATCCGCGCCGTATACTCTGCGATTGTGAGCGAATCCTAGGATCTGGTTTTAATTAGATTGGGGGACATCCGTGTACAAAACGTTTCTGCTGAAGAACACGGACATCTACGATCCGTACACGGATTGTTCTCGGTAACTACACGGACAGACACGATAAACACAGGGAAGAAAGACCGTGATAATCCGTGTATCTCCGTGAAACAACCGTGGATGGACCGGCAGAAACCGTGATCTTCCGTACGCTCCGTGATCATGCCGGCACCGACCGGGATTTTTCCCCTGGACGTACGGGTAGCTACCGTGCTTATCCGTAGAGAAACCGGCGTTTTCCGTGTCTGCATCGTGATAAGACCGTGTTGACACCGGCATTACGTCGGATCACCACGGATTACTAACATTTTGCATCCGGCGTCGACCGGCTCCTGATCCATGAATGTGTGAAAGGGGCTTTAGAGATTTCCGGAGTGCGGCACAAAATCGTATGGTCATTCACTGCTCCGTGGTTTCCCGCTACGTCATGTTTTCATTTACCTTCAAAAGAGAACTTCCCGCCTTCTGGAATTGATTTCCATCAAACGCCTTGACATATAACGTCAAAACTTCACCTTTAAATTGACGTAATAATTATGCCCCCCCCCCCTCCTTCAAAGAAGTGGGGCATATTGGTTTGCACCTGTCGGTCGGTCGGTCGGTAGATCACATGTTGTCCGCTCAATATATCTTGAGAACCATTCACTTGATGATAATGATATTTCACATGTTTGTTGGTTATGAGTGGAAGAGGACCCTTATTGTTTTTCAGGTCAAAAGGTCAAGGGTCAATATATACTGGACATAGGAATATAATGTCCGCTCAATATCTTGAGAACTCTTTTCTTGGAAGACATCAAACTTGGCACACTGGTATATCTTCAGGAGAAGATGACTCCTTATGATTTTCAGGTCACATGGTCAAAGGTTAAGGGTCAAACTAGACATGGTAATATACCGTCTGCTCAGTATCTTGAGAACCCTTTTCTTGACCGACATCAAACTTGGTACACTGATACGTCTTCAGGAGAAGATGACCCCTATTGATTTTGAGGTCACTTTTTTAAAGGTCAAGGGTCAAACTGGACATGGGAATGTACTTCCCATTCAATATTTTGAGAACCCTTTGCTTGACAGACATCAAACCTGGTACACTGGTACATCATCAGGGGAAGATGACACCTATTAATTTTGAGGTCACGTAGTCAAAGGCCAAGGATCAAACTGGACATAGGAGTATACTGTCTGTTCAATTTCTTGAGAACCCTTTGCTTGACATACCTCAAACTTGGTACACTGGTACATTATCAGAAGAAGATGACATCTATTTATTTTGAGATCACATAGTCCAAGGTCAAGGGTTGAACTGGACATAGGAATATACTGTCTGCTCAATATCTTGAGAACCCTTTGCTTGCTAGACATGAAACTTGTTTACACTGGTACATCTTCAGGAGAAGACGACCCCTATTGATTTTCAGATCACATGGTCAAAGGTCAAAGGTGAAACTGGACATTAGAATATACTGTCTGCTCAATATATTGAGAACCCTTTGCTTGACAGACATTAAACTTGGTGGATTGGTACATCATCAGAATAAGGTGACACCTATTTATTTTAAGGTCGCATGGTCAAAGGTCAAGGGTCAAACTGGACATAGGAATATACTGTCCGCTCAATATTTTGAGAACCCTTTGCTTGACAGATATCAAACTTGGTACACTGGTACGTCTTCAGAAGAAGATGACTACTAATGATTTTGAGCTCACATGGTCAAAGGTCAAGGGTCAACCTGGACATAGAAATGTACTGTCCATTCAATATCTTGAGAATCCTTTGCTTGACAGACATCAAACTTGGTACACTGGTACATCTTCAGGAGTTGATGACCCCTATTGATTTTTAGGTCACATTGTCAATCCACTCTTGACATAGGAAGATATTGTTTGCTCAATATTTTGAATTGATGATACTACTCTCAGTTAAATGATATGTGTGTATAACCCTTTTCAATTTTGCACCATGGGGGGCATATGTGTTTTACAAACATTTCTTGTTTTCTACTAGAACGTTTAAATATTCTGTTTCAGCGCCATTTCTGAGAGAATTGACAATTAACATTGTATGCTACATTTTTGTAACTAATAAAATTTTACCATGCACTGTGTAGTCATACTTTGGTTTTAAATATTTTCTGATATATCGTAACATATCTAAATATGAGGTTCAGAAAAATAAGTTATGGCAAAAGTCTACGTATATTTTAATGACCCTCGTATTGATATCATACACTTAGATTACAATGACAAATATTATGCAAGCGCCTGTGTATATCATTCTTTTCCCCTGGCTTTGACACCCCCACCCTCTCCACCGATTGTGGCAGTATGTTGTTTCATAAATAAACAAAAATAAGATAACATACTGAAAAAGACTTCAATTGTAATTAGCACCCTTTCAATATTTATTACTTTATTCTAGCTGCCACCATAAATGAATTTCGCTAGCAATTAGAAATACCTTAGTTAAGCATTCTAAATTTTAAAAGTGGAAAAATAAAATTTGAAAATTGTAGGCTCATATCGTGTCCATGTCCCTTTAAATATATTTACACACGTATGTGTGCGTTAAAGACGTTTTACCACCGGGGGGGGGGGGGGGTAATATAAACCACACGTGTTCTTCCCATTCTCTACCTACTGGTGTCGTAGCTCGCCGAAATTTAAAAATTGTTGTAAAACTATTTGTAAATTCTTATACAAACATTTAAATTAGCTTTATTAATTTATGTTACATAATTTTAAGATAAAATTATTTTACCCTTGTAAGCGAATTCCCAAGAGTTTGATCTTGATTTAAGTAAAGCACTTGTCCGATCTTTGGTGTTATCTTAGCTACATTGATCATTCCAATTCTTAAATTCCGTTCCGTTTTCCGTTCTGTGTTTTAGCAACACCCTCATCAGACCAATACGAATGTTTTTGGAATCATAGGAGAACATTGAATTGAGTTGTGTATGAGAAAATTCATCATAGGATTAAAGCTTATTTATGCCGTAATATTTCTATATTATCGTAGACAGAAAAACGTGTGTTTTATATCGAGCTATATAAGTTATACACTTTATGCACAGTCAGCAATATAACTCAATCGGATTAAAAAGTAATCAAGCTATTTTCCTATTTAATTATATATTCTTCGAGTCGGATAGTGAACGCCTCATTTCGAAATATTCGTTATCATTATACAAGTATTTTAAGATATAATTACTAGTATATATTAATTTAATAATGTTTCACTAAATACAAGTATTTCAAGATATAATTACTGGTATATATGAATTTTATAATGTTTCACTAAATACAAGTATTTTAAGATATAATTACTAGTATATATGAATTTAATAATGTTTCACTAAATACAAGTATTTTAAGATATAATTACTAGTATATATGAATTTAATAATGTTTCACTAAATACAGGTATTTTAAGATATAATTACTAGTATATATGAATTTAATAATGTTTCACTAAATACAAGTATTTTAAGATATAATTACTAGTATATATGAATTTAATAATGTTTCACTAAATACAAGTATTTCAAGATATAATTACTGGTATATATGAATTTAATAATGTTTCACTAAATACAAGTATTTTAAGATATAATTACTGGTATATATGAATTTAATAATGTTTCACTAAATACAAGTATTTTAAGATATAATTACTAGTATATATGAATTTAATAATGTTTCACTAAATACAAGTATTTTAAGATGTAATTACTAGTATATATGAATTTAATAATGTTTCACTAAATACAAGTATTTTAAGATGTAATTACTAGTATATATGAATTTAATAATGATATACAGTGGAATTACTCAACAGTAGATTCGTTTTCCGTTCCGCGTTTTAGCAACACCCAATTAGGGGTGATCTTGGTGGAGTTCCAGTGCCAACTATAGTCACAAAAGTGAAACTATAGTTCACCCGAATGTGCTTTAGTTTGCCGGAAGTGAACGATTCTAGTAGAAAACTAGCGGCCTAGTTCAAAGATGGCGGACAAAGTGTGAAAAGTAGTTTGAGGACGTTAGCAGAGATTAAATTTTGAGAAATATATGACAGAAATCACAAAGAGGTGCATGTTTTCAGTTATTTTAGTCGATTTTACTCATTTAGGCCCATGCTTTACCATTCACTCATGCCCAGAGCATGGTAAAATTCAACAATCGATATCGAAATCAGTCATTCTCCATTTGGAAAGCGAGCTTAATAAATGCAATTAAAAAAACTATTCTAAATTAAATCATTCATAATTTGGGGAAAATTTTCGATCCAGAAAAAACGATTATCGAGAAACAAACTGTAGCTAGAAGATTTATGCTAGTACATCTGTGATTCTTCAACGCCATAATCGAAAACTACATTGCAAAATTGACTGTTTTAATTACGGGTTATGTGAGAGTTCACTGAAATTTTGGGAATTCTTCTGATCGAAATAATCACACGATTGTTAAATCTAAAATTTATTGTCGCCGAAAATTAAAATATAAGTTCGGTTCATGATTCCGATATACAGACCGAAAAATAAAAGCTTCTTAACAGTTTGAGTAAAATTTTAGAACTGTCTTTGCAAATTTACACATGTGTCAACTCAGATCCGCCTACCTGGCCATTGGATTTTAGATTAACCACTGAAATAAACTAAACAAAGTTCCAAATTCAGGGGAAAGCTCTATGACATTAATCTACATCAGTAAAATGAGTGAGAGACAGGCATAACCAAATCAAAGACACGCAATCCAAAGATCTGACCATAAATTTAATTCAATTTCCACTACGACCGTGAAACAGGAAAGATGCGTCAAAGTTGATAATTACTATCACGTGTGAAAATGTTTTCCCTAAAGATCAAACATCAAATAAAACAATTAAATTTTAATTATGAATTTGGAAATTCTTCTATCAAATCTAAAAGGAATAAAATAACATTTATTTTTAGAATCCCTGCATATACATAAATACAACATGAAAATTCCACAACTGATTTGTTGCAGACAGCCATATATTTTTTTATTTTTTTTTATTTCTGAACTAAACTAAACTTTGACTAGTTGACTAGACATGTTAATGAGGTATACTACACCAGATGAAAAGTGGGGGGGGGGGTATATACAACAATATTTTGAAGTTAAAATTTTTCAAATTTACTTTATTTTGTCAAAAATACAGTTTTAGTAAAATATAATCTGAAAAAAAAATTAAAACCGCTGCTGGACTTGAACCTGCGACCTACAGTTTAGCAGTCGCTATGTTACATGTAACTTCCTGAGCTACTCGGCTAGGTATCTAAATTGAAAAGGAAAAGTCAAATATTGCTGATATTGATTTTTTATCCATGTTTTTAAAGGAAATAAGTCATTATGACGATGTAGAGTACCCCCTTAACACGCGAACTCCACCCTTATGTATTGCGGATGAATATTGCGACAACTAGTACGTTTACCGGTTGTTATCTTCATAGAGGGACAATAACAGTTGTGAAATTATCTTTTTTCATTCAATGGATAAATTTCAGTATTTCACTTTGAAAATGTGATAAAAGGAAACATTGGCTACTTATACTTAACAGATTCCTTTTGACGTCTGCGTCAATTTAGACGACCCAAAATGGATTCCCTGACAGATTACTTCTAACTGTCATTGGTTGTTTATTAATCGGACTGTCATCGTGATCAATGTGTCACAATGAATTTGTAATGACCTGTTAATCACCGTGTAGAACGTTAATCGATACACATAGGTTTTTAATGTTCTTGATTGACCAGTGGACCCACCCCCACCCCTCCTTTTATATTCAATGATGGAAGCAGCATTTCTTTGATCTTTGCGCAGTTTCCACGGGTAGTATTGTTAATGTATATAAAGCTGTTAAATGAACGTCTTATAGTCTTAACTCGTGTCGTCTACTGCAAGGATTTGCAAAAATGACCAGAGAATTCCAAATATTGAGTAGAACACCAAACGAGCATTGCCACTGGGATCGAGGATTTAAAGAAGTTAGCTCCTGAGTTTTTGAGCGCAACTGCTCAGGTTGCTACAACTAAGTATTTAGTGGTTCAATACTGATCCCATTGGTGCAAACATATTACACATCTATTACTGAACCCAATCCAGTTGAAAAAAAAATTGCGTCAATTCAAATTTTGAAGGGGTTTTACAGGGACTATATTTTGTGGCGGAGGTTTGGTTAAACAAAAAAGTTCTAAATATGTGTGATATTACAGTTTCTGTTTCATCTAATATATCTTCTATTTCCATACTCCTATGCGTGTATTTCGGTTTTATAATTTATGATACAAGTTGTTGAGACTTGGAACGTTAACTTGATCAAATGTTGTAATTTATTAATTTGGTTGATATATTTTTCCAAATAGAACACCGATTCTTAAAAAGTTTAAATCAATTTACCCGATATTTTGTAATATTAAATATGTTTGCCAATAATTCAAAAAGTTGGTCTCCAACCCCCTCTGTTTTTAGTTCCATATTAAACATTAAGACAAGACTTTGAAAATTATGTGAAATTTTAGAAAAATGACATTACTCCTAAGATGTAATTTTATACTCTCAAATTCGATATTGTGAATTTTTTTCGTGTATCAAGTGCAAAAAGGTCATTATGGATCTATTTTATACAATAATTGATTTCTGTTGTATATATTGTGTTAACGCCAATAAACAATCAAATTTAATTGGATAAATTTTAAGTGTAAAAAGGTCATGTTTAGAACACTGTAGCTCAAGGACAAGCATTGCGACCCTATTTTATTTTTTTCACTTTCCTAATTCTCCTTCAACGTAGAAATCAAAAATACACTTCCCCAAAAATTGACATTACTCCAAATGTCAGATGCGAACCTCTTTAATTAGACTTTGGAATTAATTAGACTTTGGAATTTATTTAGATCTACAATTTGATTCATTCTTAAATTCTTTTCAAGTGTCCATAGTAAGTTGGTGAAAACGAGTTTGAAATAAAAGGTTTCAACTGGATGTACAAATATCGAGACCTTGACTTGAAACTTCTTTATTAACAATAACTCTCTCTCTCTCTCTCTCTCTCTCTCTCTCTCTCTCTCTCTCTCTCTGTATATTAAAGGGCCATTAGCTGTCACTTTGTCAATTGAATTCATGAAATGTGCTAGATATATCGTATATTTCAGTAATAATATCAGTGTCGAATTATTTCAAACATTTTAACCTCAGAGCAAACACACGTGACTGTGCAATTTTGGTGATTAAATAATTATTTCTTACAACACAATAATTCTTCAATATATATTGTTTTACACTAGAAACGGTTATCTTGTGTAGTTTTATTAGGTTTCTCTTGTTTTTGTACAAAATAAAAGATATTACTTGTCATTTATAAAAATCCCCATGCCATTGAGCGATTTCGAGAGAAAAAATAATTACCATCACTTTCACTGCTAATGTCCCAATCAGATGGGTAGATAATACATGTATTATGATTGTGCACGCTGTTTAATTGTCTTTGACATTACTCCTAATACAGTAATTACATCTGGCAGGAAGATAATTGATACTAGCTATTGTGATAATTAGATGCAATCCGATACTCATAGATCAGTTCATCCGTGACGGGCGTGCAGTTGACAACCAGTGAGTATGGTCACTCTGCGCGTGACATATTGAACACATTCAGTCTGTCCTATATAAACTCGTGTTGGAAAGAACAACTTCACCATTCTTTCAATGGAACCACAGCGATCTACTCCAGAGAAATTTATCCCAGAAATTCCGGTGGATGTAGATGCCATGGTGACGGAGTCCGTTATTGAGGAACACCTTTACAATATAAGGATGGAGTTGGCGAAGAAGGATTTGGCGGAGACGACGAGAAAGTTCCGCCGGGCATGCGAACAAATAGTTCTCTTAAACTACAGGTTGTCAGAGACGCAGAACAGGTACGACCGGGCCAAAGAAATGAACATTCGACCGTTCAAATACAGCTACCGTCTCCAACTGGCCATCATCGAAGGATTTCTAAAAGCTTACCATGACTACGCCGAAATCCAGGCCGAGAAAATGCGACAACTGGAGTTGCATATATTCGGTGTAATACATGTCGACTTCGACGAGGAGTATGAGCCTGTTGACTAGATCATACATGTACAAGGAAAGCGTCAACAGGCCAAATGTCAGCAGACGGACAAACCGCCCTCAGGCGGTGTCAAAAACAAACGGCCCTTTTCAGGGCCATACAAATATTTCGAAAAGACACCTTCATTCACGAAATGAGATTTCGTCATTTTCTTATGGTCACTTTACATTTGATCATCTACTTTAGTCAAAGTAAGAAAAACACGGATCATATCGTTTGATTCGCTTTCATGGTATTTATTAAATATTGCAGTGGCGGAGTTAAGGAGGTACGCTACACCAAAGAAATTTGATATAGATGAAAAGTGGAGGATGTGTACAACAATATTTTGAATTTGAAAATTTTCAAATTTACTTTATTTTGTCAAAAAATACAGTTTTAGTAGAAGGTAATCTGAAAAAAATTTAAAACCCCTGCTGGACTCGAACCTGCGACCTACAGTTCATCAGTCGGTATTCTAACCTACTGAGCTACGCGGCTAGGTATTTAAAATGAAAAGTCCAGTATTGCTGATGTCGATTTTTTCATCAATGTTTTTCATGGAAGTCAGCCATTATGACGATGTAGAGTACTACCTCAAGGGGGCGTGGTCGGCCCCCACCCCCTCCCTATATTTTTTTCAAATTAAAGGTAAATCGTGATCTCTTGTTTAGAAAGATGTAAACGATGAAAGAAGCAACAATTTCTTCCACTCTTAAATTACAAAATCTTTTGATTATTTTTTTAATTTCTTTTATTGGGAGAACTTACATTTTTTTCTTCCAAAAACTCTTTTAAAAAATCTACGTACATGTAATTTTATCAATGTAACCTTATTAAAAATGACAAAAAATAGTAGAAATGACTACAAAGGAGACATATTTCAAGCACTTTAAATTCTGCAAAAGTCCAGGAGTTCCTGGTCCCCACCAGGACTTCTCCTTGGCCCTGCTGGAGGCTTCAAATTACGCCCCCTCCCCTAACCGCAATTCCTGGACACAACCCTGTATTTGGTCTACTTACATGCACGGTGAAGTATCCTAACAGAGAATCTAAATAGTTGATCTGGATTAGCAGAAAATACTTACAACTGTTCGGTTTTTATTATTCTTTCGGGTCTCGCGGTGCTTATCTATGTTTTTGTTCGTTTCTTTCTTTTTTATGTAAAATATACTACATGCAGGTAGGTTTTTTCAAATAACAAAATCTAGAACTTTTCAAGGTTAAATCTTTTAGAATCAAGATGATCGTTTTTCTGTAAAACATATCATAAGAAATTATGTACGTTTTTGCCTATAATTGAAAAAAAAATGATGATGCTCATTTAAAAAAACAAATATAACAGAATATTACAGTATCCAATTTTAACAGAGGCAGTAGTAAACGAGAATATGGGATACCTTTTAAGATATGCCCTAGAAAGAGTGGGAGGGGGGGGGGGGTTAGAATTGTACAACAATTATTAATTATTCATATATGAGAATAAATAAAGTTGTATTGTATTGTCATAAAAAGAAAAGTGGATGGTGTATCTGGATTTTTCCTACTGTAAAACACTTTCTATCATGTTTTCAACCCCAAACAAAAATGAAAACGTTGTATCAGTGTTAAAAAGAACGTCAGGTTTCAATGCAATCGTAACTACTCGGCTATTTCCGTAACCGCAAATGAACCTCGTATGTAGATCGACGCCTGAAAGTCAGTTGCTATATGTACATAAATGTAACTATGACGTCACAGTCGTATGTTACAATATGAAACGCGAGCTTTCAACTGCATCCAAGATGTCATACATATCTAAGGTATTCTACCGCTACCAATTTCCACATATACGTCTATGTAATATAATGAATAAGACGTTAACGATACCAAAACTGAATTAGTGGTGAAAATCTAAATAACACATTATTCAGGGATTTGGTACTGACAACCTCATCCACGAGCGTGCTTCCGGCGAAGAAATGCTTCGATTTGATGCAATTCCTGTGTCGATCTACGTCCGAGTCTTCTTACCGGTTACGGAAAAGGACGAGCACGTTATCCGATTGGTTTCAATGTTGATACAATGTTGTCAATTCAACGTCATTGTAACTTTCAAATTCAAAAAAATTATCAACCAATCGGAACTCTTCGAATGTCTCGCGCGCTCGATATAGATCTATGTCGAGTGCTAGTCTCGTTCAACCAGACACTCGGCTGTCTCCGTAAATCTCCGACGTTTGTGTAGCGAGTATGTGAGCGGATCTAACATCTAATTTTAATTAGATTGCTCTGACATTAACAATCAATTCCGAAATTTGATGCTAATTAGTTGATCCTTCATTAGTGATACTAATGGGAAAATCATTACTACATGTACAATAAAAAAAAAATTACGCCCTTTGTCAGCTGGAAATTGTACTTTCACTTTTCCCTCCTAAAGTAATTTTGATAAAACAGTTTTACCATTTCCCGTCGGTAGAACAGCAAATAAATCCTTTCCTTTTACAAAACTTTTTATAAACACTACATGTGTAGTTGTAAATCCTTAAGCTAAAACAGCAAGTTCAATCTATTACACATTTCTTCGGTAGTCGTTATTTTGAAGGTGTATTGAATCAACCAATCAAATTAAATATACCGAAATTTTGGTAGGCCTCGTTCTGACGCTACAAACGTTATCGCGTATCTTTACCAGACTCTCTGGTCTTCGGACATTTACGGAAAAAGAAGAGCGTCTGGTTGCACAAGACTATGTCGAGTGCGCGAGACATTCGAGGAGTTGCGACTGAAATACCAACGTTAAAACAACGTCAGACTTCAATATTGTCAATTCAACGTCATAAAAACTTTCAAATGCAACCACATTCCAACCTCATATCAACGATGCAAACAACATTAAAACAAGATGTGTTTGTGAAACACAAATGCCCCCGATAATGGCCAATTCCAAAGATGGCCAAGGTCACAAGGGCAAATAACTTGGTACCAGTAGAAAGATCTTGTCAAAAGAAATGCTCATGTATAATATGAAAGCTCTAATATTTACCATTAGAACTTAGGACCAATTTTTAAAAAAAATTAAAAGTAAGTTAAATGTCAAGGTCAAAAGGTTTAATACCAACGGAAATGTCTTGTCACATGGAACACTCATGTGAAATATCATAGCTCTATCACTTATTGTTCAAAAGTTATAAGCAAGGTTAAAGTTTTCAAAAAGTAGGTCAAACTCCAAGGTCAAGGTCACATGGTCAAAAACGTTGGAACCCACGGAAAGGTCTTGTCACAAGGAATACTCATGTGAAATATCAAAGCTCTATCACTTATTGTTCAAAAGTTATTAGCAATTTTAGAGTTTTCAAAAAGTAGGTCAAACTCCAAGGTCACGGGGTCGAAAATGTTGGTGCCCCGGAAAGGTCTTGTCACAAGGAATACTCATGTGAAATATCAAAGCTCTATCACTTACTGTTCAAAAGTTAATAGCAAGGTTAAAGTTTCAGACAGAATTACAGATTTACAGAATTACAGAATGACAAACAGGACAAAATTAATATCCCCCCCCCTCCCGATCTTCGATCTCGGGGGCAAAAAAAAAAAAAAAAGAAAAAGGGACAAAATAACCATACTATTTGTCTTGAACAAAATTGAGTATTTAACTTCCAAATTGCATGCCAGAGTCTTGTATTTTTGCCAATCAAAATTAAAACACGAATAACTTCTTAAGCAACTAATGAATGAGAAAATGGCGGCGCCTGTATGATCACACGTATTACGGGATATCGGAACCATTATTTCGTCTCCGTTTCTGTCGCGGTTTTAATATTTAGTATACACAACGAGATCACGTTTTCTGCGTTAACTTGGGCAACTTTTCAGTAAATAAGCACACGTTACTTAGTTACTATGAGTCCAGACAGTTCAGCGTCGGTTTTTTTAATTTTGTTATTTTTTTTTTATTTTTTTATTTTAAAGATGAGGGGTGGGGAGCAAACGGAGAAGAAAGGTGTCATTATATTTGTATGAAAACTCAGGAAAAGCAGTTCTGCACAAGCCCCAAAACCACAACGAGGGGGTGGGGGGGGTGTAATCCTTCACTACGTGTTATGAGTTCAATTCATCGGTTCAACCTTGCATTTCTACTACAATTCACTACCATCATAAGAAGTGATCAGCTAATAAATCGATCTATTCATGTACTAATAACAAACGTTGTATGTAATAACGCGATAACTACGTCACATGTCAAGATAACGGTGTGTGTGGGTGGGTGGGTGGGGGGTGGGGGTGCGTGTTGCTGCATAATTGTGATTATCTATATATATCATTTAATAGCGGTCAGTTGTTTTATTGACTCCAGAATAACTCTAAGTGAATATCAACATACGTACATACAGCAGACAAAATAAACTTCTTTGTTTTATCTCTGCTACCAAACATCAGACATTTAATCCAATAACTCATGTTTTAGTACTAATGCTTTCCCTTGCAACATTCTGAAAAATAACCTTCAAACCAGGCAAATATCTTTGCATAAGAAATGAGTCGTCTTTAAAGCTGTATGGTCCGAATTACAATATTTTTTTCCATCTCGTAAAAACGCTATTAAATCATCGCACGTATGTAGT
Source organism: Ostrea edulis (assembly GCF_947568905.1). Classification (NCBI taxonomy): domain Eukaryota; kingdom Metazoa; phylum Mollusca; class Bivalvia; order Ostreida; family Ostreidae; genus Ostrea; species Ostrea edulis. Next base: position 3,762 of record NW_026606003.1, on the reverse strand, counting down.
TATGAGGCTGTACGACATATCATGAATTATTTCACCTGTTTTAACCAAAATTATTGATTTTAAATCGATGTTTACAAATAACCTCGTCACTCCGACAGTCACGTGATCAGTTCAAATTTTCAGATCACCGGTTGTCTTATCCGTGTAAAGCTGTGTATTTTGTTATAACAGTACCGTACCATAAGTTTAATAGAAATGAAAATATCAAATATCTCTTAGTAATTTGTTGTTTTACGCTCTTTCAGCCTTAAAACTAGACAGTTGCATATGAGTTAATGCATCATGTTGGGATTCCCCTGACGCGCGTGGGTCTATTTATAGACGTCTATTATGGGATGATTTATATATGTAGCCACTATGTTTACTTTCTAAATAATATTCGCACTGTTTTCTTTTACATGCAGATGTTTTCAAGAATGTAATTAAGGGAAAGTTAATAACTTTATAAAGTAATTAATCTGCTTTAAAGTAATTATGTACAAAAATAATGCATGAACATCGGGTCATACAACTTTAACCATTACTAATTTGTATACAAGAGTTGTCCAGTTGATGCATCATTTTCGTAACTTTTTTTCTGAAGAGTTCCAAAATTTTCTAGTTCCGATGTAGAGAGATGACATCTTTTATTTACATGTACGTGTTACCGTTAGGGCCTTAATTCGGTCCGTCCAAACATCGACCCGAATAATTTCGGACTTCACTCAGTACCACATGTCAGCAGCTAGCTAATTTAACAAACGGGCATGCGCATACAGTGGTTTCTTCTTCCGAAATTTTTCGGCGGTAAAAAAATATATGAGTGGACGTACAGGCATGGTAGTAAACGGCAATTGGCTAAATTGTCTAAATTTATATCAGTCTTTGTCTAAATTTATATCTGTCTTTGTCTAAATTTATATCTGTCTTTGTCTAAATTTATATCAGTCTTTGGCTAAATTTATATCAGTCTTTGCCTAAATTTATATCTGTCTTTGGCTAAATTTACATCAGTCTTTGTCTAAATTTACATCAGTCTTTGTCAAAATTTATATCGGTCTTTGGCTAAATCTATACCGGTCTTTGTCTAAATTTATATCAGTCTTTGGCTAAATTTACATCAGTCTTTGTCTAAATTTATATATCGGTCTTTGGCTAAATCTATATCAGTTTTTGGCTAAATTTATATCAGTCTTTGGCTAAATCTATATCGGTCTTTGGCTAAATTTATATCAGTCTTTGGCAAAATTTATATCGGTCTTAGCTAAATTTATATCAGTTTTTGGCTAAATTTATATCAGTCTTTAGCTAAATTTATATCGGTCTTTGGCTAAATTTATATCGGTCTTTGGTTAAATTGATATCAGTCTTTGGCTAAATTTATATCGGTCTTTGGCTAAATTTATATCGGTTTTTGGCTAAATTTATATATCGGTCTCTGGCTAAATTGATATCAGTCTTTGGCTAAATCTATATCAGTCTTTGGCTAAATCTATATCGGTCTTTGGCTAAATTTATATCAGTCTTTGGCTAAATTCATATCAGTCTTTGGCTAAATTTATATCAGTCTTTTGCTAAATCTATATCGGTCTTTGGCTAAATTTATATCAGTCTTTGGCTAAATTTATATCAGTCTTTGGCTAAATCTATATCGGTCTTTGGCTAAATTTATATCAGTCTTTGGCTAAATTTATATCAGTCTTTGGCTAAATCTATATCGGTCTTTGGCTAAATTTATATCAGTCTTTGGCTAAATTTATATCGGTCTTAGCTAAATTTATATCAGTCTTTGGCTAAATTTATATCGGTCTTAGCTAAATTTATACCTGTTTTTACAGTCGAACATACTATTTTCGTCGTAATCAATATTTTGCTCATTTTTGTGGAATATGAGAGAAAAACGGATGCATTAGCAGGGGAAGTCAGATGGAGATAGAGGATAGATAGACCAGGGGTTGTTTCAACAGTAAACACGTATACGTACTACATCAATATAATTCAATGATTATTTAAAACAACACGACGTAATATAATGTACACCAAAAGTCATGAAGGAATATCATTTAAACGATGTTTAAACGCTGATACAATGTTGGATAGTCCTAACCTTCAATGATTGAAACACGAACGTTATTTCAACGTTGACACAACCACCGTGTACAATGCCACATGCGGGGACCGTGATCGGTGAAGCGCGGGTGTGTGAATTCGAAGCGAGGAAAGTAGGCCAATAAGTATTCAAAGACTGGCTGTGTTTAATCAAAATAAATTTAAATAGCGAAAAGTATTGCACGGAACTCAATATTCGACTGAAGAAACCAACATAAATTCATGATATGCCGAGTATTTGACCGAAAATCTCGTGCGGCGTAGGGGGTGAAAATAGTGTGGCGTAGGGGAACCGAAAATCTTTTGAACTTAAGGACGACAGACCTAATTCGAAATTTTGCACTTCTGCACAGAAAGCCGCGCGCATTGCTATTTACAGTCTCCGTGCATTGTGACGTCGCTGTAATTGTTTCATCACATTATGAACATGCAAAATTTACGAACTGAACTTGAGACTGTATATTTCTTTCATTATACAAGTAATACATCTTATTTTAATCCATATTTCATATGAATTCTTCAATCAAGTCGATTTATAGAATTTCCGTAACTTTTTGTCTGTGAATCCGTGACTTTAAAAAATCTGTCCGTGATTCTTCCGTGTTTTATGTGTAATTTCTGGGATTCCGTAATGGCATTCATTTTTGCAGTTGTTTCCCTTGCGGCGGAAGTAGGTGGCGCCTTTACCGATGGGGTCCTAGCTCAGAATAGATTCCATTAGCAAAGCAAACGAATACGTAAACATTTCATACAGTTAAAGTATTGTAGCATGCCCTCGTCATGTTGTTGTGTGCCTGGGTGCGCAAACAGGGGAGGACATCGTTTTCCAAAAGACGATGCCCTTCGGAAGCTCTGGATTATTGCTATTAAGCGTGATCAGAAGCCAGGAAAGTTGTGGCAACCTTCACCTTCCAGTGTTGTGTGCTTTCAACATTTCGAAAGTACCGACTATATCAAGGAAACAACTCACGGTAACATCGCAGTTGTTTTAAAGTCTGTTTCTTTAATATTACCAATGTTTTCTTTTTATTTGTTATTTTGTTAATTTGCAAATTACGCAATATACATCGAACGATACTATAGTAAAGCTGTAGTACCAGGAACGTGTAATCGTGTATCTGTCCCTGTCAATTAAATCATATCAATGCATTACTGAAGTAGTTAAATAATCCATAACATTGCTATGATGACATATTCTACACTTGTTTAGTCATGGATGTCCAAGGTACGAGTCTACTACAAGATGGGACAAACTTTGCAACACCCTTCAACAGCTCACAAGGAAACCAGGGAGTTAATTCATTAATTCTATTTTTACATTTAATAATATGAAATGATGTCCAACTACTATTTGAGTATCAGTGTGCGAAACTTGCTTTTAAAGAATCTACCACAATTTCAAATTTTATAGGCCCAACTGATTATTATAGGCTAACATAGAAGTATCAAGTTCTAATTGTACTGTGTTTTTACAACCTCCCGCGCATATGCCATGAATCAAACTGCCATAGGTATGCACAACGAAGTAAAAAAAAAAATGTAGACTCTTTTGTTATTAAAATTTTACTTCTGAATATAGTTTATATCATGAAAATTTTTACCAATAGTAATTACTGTACTATTAGTCTATAAACATTTAACGATTTACGGCATGCACCAGAAGCGTATTACTCA